>NC_058405.1:17928307-18228307 GCF_002201575.2 Neomonachus schauinslandi | reverse complement strand
AGAGCTATTGGAAAGGAAAATTTAATATTTTATTTTCCCAATTAAAGAGTTGCATTTTGCTGCCATGAAGATACCCTAGGCTTTGCTTTATTGGATCATTAATTAGCACTTTGAATGGTTAAAGGGGCTTACTCAGTACACATGTATCTTGCAACACACAAGAGGTGTATATTAATGAAAGACTAAAACATACTCTGGAGTCCCTTATTGCCATATTAAAACATTTATAAATGGGACTTTCATTTAAAGTGCTGCTAAAATGAAAATGAAATGCTATATTGATTCTCAGGCCAGATGCTCTCTAGAAAATGCAGTGTGTTTTATTCCCACTGCAAATTATAACTTCAAGTCTGCCCTGGACATACTCACAGATAATTCTCTGAGGACTAAATGTAAGCATGCAAGCAACCCTAGAATGACTTAGACTTTCGTACACTAGGTGGCAGAGGGTTTCCAGGAATATCTCTCTGTATCAAGTGCCATCGTCTTGTTTAGCTTTGCAACTGAAGACAAAAAAATTATTAAAGTTTTGTTTTTCAGCAGTGGACTAAGTTTCTCCTTCCTCCTCCTAAATGGGGAAGTATTAAGTGAAATTTAAGCTGCATGTTTTGTTTTGCTGAATCAAATGAATTTTCCCTCTAGTAAAGTAATTTTTTTCTATATACAGTAGCAGAATTAGGGTTTTGTTCTTAATTTTTATTTAATTTTATTTTTTACTTTGTTTAATGTCATTTTCTCTTTATTTAAAATTTTATTTTAAAACAACCAGATATCCATTCTTCCATAGAATGACTCAAATGAGTGTATGTCAGGGGACAATGTCTCATATTCTTACTACACTTCTTTATTTTTTAAAGACCTTTCACATAAATTATGTTGTTGGATCCTTACAATAACCCTGCGATATACTGTCTTTCTTTTACAGAACAGGACATAAAATTTAGGCAAGTTCTCCAAGACTGAGTAGTAAATTGTAAGAGTAGACCCAAAATACTGCTGCATTTTTTTTCATTCTTACTTTCTACTTGGGCACAAGGAAATTCAACAGAAAATTTAACTAAAAGTGAGCTAGAAGCTTTAAGTATATTAATTAGGGGAAGTGGGAAATGGAAATACTGTTTTTTTAAAACTGGCATATACACACTATTTAGTTAAAAAAAAGTGGGGGGAGGAAGAAACCAAGCAAATAAACTGACTGACTTAAAAATATTACCAGCAGTACCCCAAATTATCAAAATTTTATATTATATCAAAATGCTTATTTGCACCATTTATGTGGATTTATTTATAGTAGAGTTCCAATGAATTCAATGCACGTTCCTTTTTTGGGGTGTTGTGTTGTAAGAGAAGAGTACTTTTTGTTATAGATCAATGCTTCTCCAAGCCTGTTTCTCAGACCAACTAATAGCAGATTCACCTAGAGTTTACTAAGAATGCAGACTTCTAGGTCCTATTCTAGTCCTAATTAATTGTAGTCATTGAAAATTAACCCAATTATTTTCATTTTCAAAAAGCATCTGAAATTTGGCCACTTACTTTTTTTTTTTTGGCCACTAACTTTTGAAAAGCAATAAATTTTACTTTTTTTTTTTTGATATAATATAGATACAAGTAAAAGTTACCTAAACAGGGTTATGATAATTCTAAATCTCCTTTTCAGATATCATAAATTATCACATAAATTTTATTCCATGTGAAAAGTGATTACATTATAAATCAATAAGTTAATTAAGCTTGTAAATAAAGGAAATTGCCCCCCCCACACACACATACACATACACACACATGTACATAGAGAAGGCACATTGCAACGGAAGGTTTTTTTTTTTTTTTTTAAAGATTTTATTTATTTGACAGAGAGAGACACAGCGAGAGAGGGAACACAAGCAGGGGGAGTGGGAGAGGGAGAGGCAGGCCTCCCGCAGAGCGGGGAGCCCGATGTGGGGCTCGATCCCAGGACCCTGAGATCATGACCTGAGCCGAAGGCAGACGCTTAACGACTGAGCCACCCAGGCGCCCCAGCAACGGAAGGTTTTCTAGGTAAAATTTATAAATGTTCTCAATCAAAATTAGTTAATTAGGCAACATCATTCTTTGGAAAATAATTTGAAAAGAACCAACAATTTTTTTTTTCTGTTACTCATTTTTACTTCTGATTCCTAAGTGATCTAAGAACCAGCCATTTTACTTCCCTGAACTTGTTTTCGAGTAAATTTGGCAGATTTAATTACTGGTAGTAATAGTAGTATTTTTGAGGGATAACAGTCTGTTATGCATTTTAGTGAATAATTATAAATACACACATGTCAAATGAATTGATCGAGTAAACAATATAGGCATAAGTGTGAAGAAAACCAATCAAGTGGAAGATCAATCATACAAAGAAATATTTTCTGGCATTTGATTCAGGAGATACTCAGAGGAGCAACAAGAAAAATTAAAAACATTTTCTGCATAGGTATCTCATGGGATTAGTGTAGTATGGAATAAAGTTTAGAAAATCTGAATTTTTAAGATTACATAAGCAGTGATGAACCACATAATCTGTTCTTCTTAGCCTACTTAATATGGTTCTTTCTAGGGGAAACGAATTGTGGATGATTTCAGTACGTCTTATTGTAAAAGTTCTAAAACCTCGTCTTCCTTTATCCCAAAGGCATAGCCATCTGTTTTGCTATAGGGATGATTCTGCTGGCACTGATTTTGTGCCTTCCTGTCATTATTCTGGATTCTGATACGTCCCATCTATTGAGAACTCAGCTCTCTGTTAGCACCTTTGAACTGACACTGATCACATGGAATTGAATCCAAATCTGACTACAAAGCCAGTGTTATTTCTATAAACTCTACAATAGTATAATTACAGTAATCGTTCAGTTGCTATTTTAATTTTATGACCATTGTTAACCAGTACCATAAACATAAAGCAACTTTATACTTAGAGTATTTTTGAGAGATTACTTCTTTTAAAAAATCTGATAGGAAGTCATTGATTTCCCTGGTACAAATTGCTTTGAATAAAGTGCTGCTACAGGGCAAAAGGAAATCATTATTAGTGTCCGCTACAGTATGAATTGTGTTATATAATCATACTCCAGATAGGAAACCCCAAAGTGTTGGTCTCTGCATATGAATCTGTTTATGAAAGTCGTAATGATGACATCATCTTCCCTCAATGATCTGACAACATCACAGAAAATGTCTAAGTACGCCTTGCGATACTGTTGCTCTCAGAACATTTCCTCGGTGTAACCACAACGTGGCGCTGCCGTGCCAATGAGTCTCAGTTGATGCTCCAGGACAGTTTTCGGAGTCCAGGGAAATGAAACGGATCAGACGCATTGTGAGCAAAGCGGGAGTGCAGCACCTGAAAGCTTGCTTTATGGGCTGAACTGGGAAGATCTGTACTTGCAGTAAAGGAAATATTTATAAATGCATTACTTGAGGTGGAGTTAACTAGCACAGACTCAGAGTAATGCTTGTACAAGTCCAGGTTATAAATATAAAAAAAAAGTCTTTTTAGTTTCTATTAAATCATCCTGCCCTATTTCCTAGAACTGTGAAATCCTGCCCCTCTATATTCAGATGCCTTTTTTAAACATGCATTTCTGTTGTTTTGGAACTAAAGGATAAAGGAACACCGCTAGGATTATGAAAAAAATAGGACAACCCAAAATATAGTTGATGAAGAAAATATTTTTGAAGCACAGTAACGCTCGCCAATTTGTACTCTGTGGCAGACTTGTGAAATGGTTTGAACATGTATTATTTCTCATGTTCTCCAAATGGGGAAGCAAGGGCCCAGAAAGTTTTAAAAATTTGCCCACATTTAAATCTGGAAGTAGAATCAACATTAAGGTCCCATTTGTTCTCTTCTAATTCCAGAATTTCTTCCATTTTTGTTTGGTGTATTATCCATCATTCCCAGACTTGCCGTGTTGTTTGTTTCTCTCCGTACTTACTTTTTCCCCCTTTCAGCACTCCTGCCCTGTTCCCCAGCAAATGGAGAGGATAACTTTCTCAGTTTCACTTCCTCCTGTATTACCATTTACTTGTTGGCATAATGTAATATATAACTCAATGGCAGACATGAAGGCAGGGGTTGAGAAGGAAGACTGCTCTTGTTTTGATATCTCTGTCTTGGTTTCCAAGAGTATTTTGGTAAAAATACCTTGACCTCTTTGAACTGCTGTCAAGAAATACAGAGTTCAAATGAAGTCTATACTCATTGTCTCCCATGTATGTTTTGCTTGTTACAAAACATATTTTGTGCGGTTGAAGACCAAAGTGTGACTAGCAGACAAATGGCTGTAATTCGAAGCAGAAATTCCAAAGTGGAGCATTTCGATCTGTAGATGCATATGTTTATTCTTTAAACCTGGGTGCCTGGGTGGCTCAGTCGGTTAAGCGTCTGCCTTTGGCTCAGGTCATGATCCCAGGGTCCTGGGATCGAGCCCCACATCAGGCTCCCTGCTTGGCAGGGAGCCTGCTTCTCCCTCTGCCCTTGCTTACCCCCCCACCCCCTCACTGCTTGTGCTCGCTCTCTCTCTCACACAAGCTCTGTCTCATGTTCTCTCTCCCTCAAATAAATAAATAAAATCTTTAAAAATAAATAAATAAACCTGAAAAAATCCTGAGATTTTGATGACCCCTTATATTTGTGCAGGTCTACTTTGATCTTCTTGCAGTGATATGCTAAATAGTGAAAGGAGCTTTTTGACACATAACATAGGGTTTATATGTGCATGTTTATCTTTATAATTTTTGTTTTTTGCTGGGAAGACTTCTTTTTTTTTTTCTTTGGATTACTTTGATGCACCTGTTAGGATCCTGCTGAAAGCTCTCTTGCTTCTCTGGAGCTCTGAGAAGAGCTTTGTACCTTTGAAATTTTCATTAGCTTTTGACTGACGGCCAAGATTTGGGCTGCTGTGGTGCACCCATGCGTTGGCCTGCCAAGTCCCAAACTCACGACGGCAAGAACCTCTCCAGCCCTCACTAAAGTAAAGAGCATTTGCAGAACAGAATCCTATTCCTTACTTAGGTGGTTGGTGCAAAGATAGAGTTGGTCCCGGGCAGTCTGGAAGCCATCAGGGTCAATATCAGAAGCGTCCTCATACATTTTTCAGGTGAGGGCTGGGTGGGAAGATAGGAAGGGGCAGATGAGGTTTGCCAAATATTAAACATAAAGGGAGATGTTTAGAGAAGGTGCCAAACACTGACCTTATTCAAATTCCTTCCAGTATCTCCTCCTTTTGTAGAGGCAAGACATTTTGGGTTAGAAATAACTAACCAATTTAGAAAAGAAAATTAATTTTTAAAAAGTAGAGTTGTTTTGTTTTTTTGGTTCTTTGGTTTTTGAAATTTAGCTAATAATAGCATTTAAAGTACCTCCTCCCCCAAGAGTTAAATCCTATCAATGTATGTACTGGTTTGTTTTTTTTTGTATACTGGTTTCGATAAGATAATCGATATTTAGGCTAAGGTTTTTAGATTATCTTAACTGAAAGGCTTAATGTAACTTTTAGGAGTACTTAAAAGTACTCTTGAAATTCTGTCACATGAACATCTATATTTATATCTATTTCTCTTTATGTCTCTATATACATAGATCCACATCCATATCTGTCTCCCATTTAAAGGCTTCGTAAATTCACTTTTAACAGGGTATGTGAGGCAAAGGAACCTGCTGCATAATATTCTGTATTTTTACAGATATAATATTGAAATTCATCCTCGGCTTCTTGTTGGAATGCAGGAGTTTTGATTGCTGATGTTTAACCATCACTTTACTTGTTGACTGAATGCTATCAGTCAGAAAACTATCACTCATTGCCCCATTCTTCCAGAGGCTTACCTAGCTGAATGATGTTACACAATCTAAGTGCTCTGGTCCTCAGAGGGATCGGTAAGGGCTAAGTTTGCCAGAAAGGGCATCATTTAATAAATATTTAATTATGGTTTACTGGGTGTAATTTGTGTCTGACAATACCGCATCCCATATGCACCGTTCTTCCACTGTAAACTCTTCATGGGCAAGGACTGTGTTAGTCTTGTGCAAATTTGTGTGTCCTCTGCTTATGACACACAAATCTGGCATTGGAAAGTATTTGTTGAATGAATGCATGCATATGCAGCAAATGCATAAATGAATGTCTATGGAAGAATTGTAGGAGATGCTTTTTTTCCCCCCAAGGAGATTCTTCTTTTTTCCCTTAATAGGGAAGCTATGCCTAGACAAATAGCATGGGTTAGAGGACTCTGAAGGTCAAGATGGATTTAGTTTCGAAGAGGGAAGAGATGCCGTCAGTGGGGTTACTCATTGCTGGTTCTCATTTAGTCTAGTGTAAGAAAGGGTGAATTCACCCAGCACTGAAATCAAGGGGAAGATAATTAACTGCTTATTCATTTATATGCCTTCATCCCAGGAACCAGCTGTTTCATGGATCATATTTTATTACAATTTTTATTTATAGTATGACTTTGCAAGAAAAACATCCGGTGCAACAGAGCTCAGCAGTTGGTGTGTAGTAATGCATATTTTATAGCCACACAGAAGACACTGTATAAGTTATCCGAAAAAAGCCAGGGTGCCAGATCCTCTTGCCCCTTTTTCAAGCTGTGGAGGATTTCTCCTGGGGTTTTTGGGTGTGGTAGAATGGAAAGATGATTCAGCTGGAGGTTAGCCAGCATGGACCTGAATCCTTACCCTACCTCTTTGGAGCGGTGTGGCCTCAGTAAATTAACCTGGGTGTGGCTCAGTAAAAACTTGCCTCAAGGACAAGGAGGTGAGGAGAGAAAGATGGCAAGTATGTGTACTCAGAACTTCTCTCTTTTCCTGTCTCTCCTTTGTGTATTTTTGTTGTTGTTGTTCTGAAAGCCTACTCATCCAATTTAGGAATTGATCCCATTAGGATTATTTTACCCGTGCTAGTTTTGAATTTTAACTTGTTTTTGAGCACTTTGTGGGAAGACCCCTATCATGTAACTATTCCATTTTATTTTGTAATAACCTTCAAAATACCAGAATAGAATGCCATCTCTAGATATATTTTTCTGTCTTTAGGCCTAGGGATTGAACACCCTTGAATTGCAAATGAATGGATTTTATATAACATTTTCACAGTATCTAACTGAAATGAGTTGTTTTTATAATATAGTCCAAAAAGAACAATTATTACAAAATGTAAAGAATCAGGGTAAAGTAACAGTTGACCCTTGAACAACATGAGGGTTAGAAATACTGACTCCCCCCCAACACACACAGTTGGAAATCATTGTATAACTTTGACTCCCCAAAAACTTAACTACCAATAGCTTATGGTTGACTGAAAGCCTTATTGATAACATAAGCAGTCGATTAACACATATTTTGTGTTATATCTATTATATACAATATTCTTACAACATAGTAAAAAGAAAATATTATTAAGAAAATCACAAGGAAAATACATTTATAGTTCTGTATCGCGTTTATCAAAAACAAAATCTGTGTATAAGTGAACCTGCTTAGCTCAAACGCATGTTGTCTAAGGGTCAACTGTACATCTTTTGAAACACTTCATCTGTTTTGCATGCTTCCGGAGAAGCTTGTGGAAATATGCTGTCGCGTCTCTAGAGGGCACCATTGCACCAGATGGATTAAAACCACAGGGAGGTATTCCAGATCTTTCCGGAACAGTCAACCTGTTTAGTGTCAGATGTAGCCTGAAGAATCCACGACACCAGTTTTTGAATTAGGAGAATGATGTCTGGGAAGAAGATATGCATTTTTGAGGGGAAAAACGTGAAAAATCAAGGACAACCTGATGGGTTCTGTAGTAATTGTTTCCATTTTTAGGAAGTATTTTAGAAGAGAAAAGACAGTCGAAAGATCCAGATGGGAGGCTTCCCCCCCCTTTTTTTTTTAAATGTTTATTTAAATTCCACTTAGTCAACATACAGTATAATATTAGTTTCAGGTGTACAATATAGTGATTCAACACTTCCTTACATCACCCGGTGCTCATCAGGACAATTGCCCTCCTTAATCCCATCACCTGTTTCAGACATCCCCCCCCCCCCACCTCCTCTGGGAACCATCAGTTTGTTCTCTGTAGTTAAGAGTCTGTTTCTTGGATTGGGAAGGCTTCACTTTTATTTTCTAGAAACATTTAATTAAACTGCAGAGGACCACACGTAATTGGATTTACAGTGATTAATGTCAGTCCTTAACCACTCAAAATAAAATTCGGCAATCTTCCCCGTCCCTCCAATGTACTTTATGTGATAAAGAAATTTTTATTCATTTTTTTCATTTTCCTGTGACTAGTTTTCTTTCTAGCTTATGTAAACTGTTCACTTTTTTTTTTCTTTAAGAAAAAATGTATGATTGGATATATGTGTTTATAATCCTGGTCAGGGTAATAACATTTCAATTTTTACATACACTTTTGTGGTTTATGGGTCATTAAGGGAAATTTCACCTTAAAGGGTGTTTTTGTAAACTCATTATTGGGATAAATTGTACAGTCTTGTAGTAGAAATTAACATCTGGGGCGCCTGGGTGGCTCAGTTGGTTAAGCGACTGCCTTCGGCTCAGGTCATGATCCTGGAGTCCCGGGATCGAGTCCCGCATCGGGCTCCCTGCTCGGCAGGGAGCCTGCTTCTCCCTCTGACCCTCCCCCCTCTCATGTGCTCTCTCTCTCTCTCAGTCTCTCTCTCTCAAATAAATAAATGAAATCTTTAAAAAAAACAAAGAAATTAACATCTGAGGAATGCTATTAACCAAATGCAATTGATATGCAACATGGGGAAGTTGTTTATTTTTTGTTCTAAATTTTGATTGAGAGAAATTTAAAGATAAACACCATGTCGTTTGCTCCTGATATCTGTCAATTCTTTATTTTTAAATTATTGTGTATCAGAATGTCCAATGGCCTGCATAGCACAGCTACTGGGCCTGCTTTCAACAAATTGCACTGGGACAAATATTGCATCAGAGCTCATTGATACAATAGCAGCCAACACTCAACTTTGCATCTTTCTTTCTGTTATGAATGGTGGGACTTCTTTGTAATTGATATTGTTAAAATGATCCTACTAAAGTAATTGTTACATAAATGACCATAGCTACAATTATGTAGATATTATAGTTCTAAGATTATTTATATTATCATTAAATGCAACACAGAGCATAAAACATAATTGTGCAATTTAATGAATGCATATGAAGTGAACCTCATATAAACACCATCAAATCAGAAGATAGAATTTTGCCAGCTTTAGGGTCTCTTGCCAAATTGTAAACTCCTCTGTTTCCCCAGATGTAACCAGTCTTCCTGACTTTACTGAGAATTATTCCCTTGCATTTTAATATAAATCATCTATATATACATTCTCAAATAACAGTTTTGCCTGTTTTTGAACATATATCATACTGTATGTATTATTCTGTGGCTGACGTCTGATGCTCGGTATTTGTAAGATTCATCTCTTTTAATATGTGCAGCTGTAATTTATTCATTTTAATTGCTGACTATTTTATGACTATAACACAATTTATTGATCTTTTGTACTGCTGCTGGACATTTGGGTGTTTCCACGTTGAGGCTCTTAAGAACAATGCTGCCAAGAGCTGTCCTGTATAAACATACTGTTGTACGTGTGTATGTTTCTCTACAGTATATACTGAGAAGTAAAATTGCTGGGTCATAAGTTTTTCACACTCTCAGATTTACTGGGTAATTCCACATGGTGTTTCATTATGGTTGTACCAGTTCCTACTCCCACGAACAGGAAATGAGACTTCTTTTTGTCCACATCTTCACCAATATATAGCATTGTCAGACTTTTAAAATTTTTGCACTTTCTGATTTTTTAGTAATATCTTGTTTTAATTTACATTTCCCTCATTAATAAAGGCTACTGGCTTTTTGAGTTTCCTCTTTGTAAAGTGCCCATTTTTCAAGATCTTGTCGTCTTACTAATGCTTGTAGGAGTTCTGTTGTTTTTATTTTTCTAGTCTCTTTAATTATACCTTAAAAAAATATTTTCTTCCATACATTGGTCTGTATTTACCATTGTCTTCATGGTAAATTTTGATGCACAGATGTTCTTGGTTTTCATATAGTAGAATTTACTCCAGGAAATAAAGATAAGCTCTTGTGAAATTTTCTTAAAGTATAGTGGATATGTATTTCCCATATACATAGACCCAAATTTTATAGAGGGCCATGTAAGTCCCATTTATTTTGTTTTCTACTTAAATGTATTCCACCACTTGACTCCAAAGTGATTTCTGTATAGCTTGCTTTTCTCCATTACTCTATAGTGCTAAATATTTATCAGGCATCCATAAATAAATGGGTCTGTTTCTGAGCTTTTTTATTCTGTTCTATTAGTTCAAGTGCCTGTCTGTGTGTGAATATAGTTTGTTGATTAGTACATCATTATAAGTCCGTATATCTGGTTGAGACTTCTTTTACTTTTTTTTTTCTGTGTTCTTGTTTTAAATTTTTAATTAACATATAATGTATTATTTGTTTCAGGGGTACAGGTCTGTGATTCATCAGTCTTACACAATTTACAGTGCTCACCATAGTACATACCCTCCCCAATGTCCATCACCGAGATTTCTTTTTCAACAGTGTTTTGATGCTCGCAATTCTGTATATTTCTTAAAGCTTATCAAATACTGCCAAACTTATTGGGATTTTGGGTAGGGTTGCACTGCATTAAATTCTTTATAATATTTCAACTTAAACAATTAACATGGTATATATCTTGATTAGTTAACCCCTTTTAATTTCTTTAGTATTTCTCAATAAAGTTTCATAATTTTCTTGGATGTCTTACATGTATATTCATAGTTATTCCTAGAATATCTAAATTGATACTGACAGATGTTATAGTTTATTGAAATTTTGTTTTCCTTACTGTTGCTAGTAAGTAGGAATGTATTTTGTATGCCAATTTTATATCCAAAAACTTCGTAGAACTACTTAATTAATTCTGGAAATTTACCTAAAGTTCTTTTGCATATAATACTATTAGCTGGGAAAATGTAATTTTTCCCCTTCCTTTCCAATCCTTATATTTTATTTATTGTTCTTGTCTTGTTGCGTTATCTAAAATGTACCCCAATGTTGAATGAAAGTAGAGTTAATCCTTCTTATTTTGATTCCAAAATTAAAGTGATAGGTTAGTTATTCACCAATGAACTTTTCTGTAGACTTCTGTAAATCTTAAGTCAGATAAGGGAAGTTCCCTTTAATTCTTAATTTGCTAAGAATTTTTATAATGAATAGGTATTAAATTGTATTAAATGGATTTTCTTTTTTTAATAGAAATATACTTGACATACAATGTTATATTAGTTTCAGATGTACAACATAGTGATTTGACAATTCTATACATTAAGTTATAGTCACCAGAATAAGAGTAGTTATCTGTCACCATACAATGCTATTAGAGTATTATTGACTGTGTTTCCCATGCTGCACTTTTCATTACTATGACTTATTTATTTTATAACTGGAAGTTTGTACCTTTTAATTCCCTTCCTCTATTTTGCCCATCCCTTCAACCCCCTCCCCTCTGGCAAACACCAGTACACCAGTTATTCTCTGTATAAAAGGATTTTTTCTTTTTTTAATTTTTATTTTAATTCCAGTTAGTTAACATACAGTGTTACATTAGTTTTGGGGGTACAATATAGTGAGTCAGCAATTCCATACATCACCCTGTACCCATCACAACAAGTGCACTCCTTAATCCCTCAACTATTTAGCCAATCCCCCCATCCACTTCCCCTCTGGTAACTATGGGTGTGTTTTCTATAGTTAAGAGTCTGTTTCTTGGCTTGCCTCTCTCTCTCTCTCTTTTTTCCCTTTGTTTGTTTTGTTTCTTAAATTCCACATATGAGTGAAATTCTATGGTATTTGTCTTTCTCTGACTTACTTCACTTAAGCGATATACTCTCTAGCTCAGTCCATGTAATTGCAAATGGCAAGGTTTCATTCTTTTTTATGACTGAATACTCTTCCACTGTGTGTATGTGTGTGTATGTATACATGTATGTGTATATAGATACCATCTCTTCTTTATCAATCAATGGACACTTGGGCTGCTCCATACCGTGGCTATTGTAAATAATGCAGCTATAAACATAGAGGCAAATGTATGCCTTTGAATTAGTGTTTTGGTATTCTTTGGTTAAATACCCAGTAGTGTGATTGCTGAATCGTAGCGTAGTTCTATTTTTAACTTTTTGAGGAACCTCCATACTGTTTTCCACAGTGGTTGCACCAGTTTGCATTCCCACCAACAGTGCATGAGGGTTCCTTTTTCTCCACATCCTCTCCAACACCTATTGTTTGTGTTGTTGATTTTTGCCATTCTGACAGGTGTGGGTTGATATTGCATTATAGGTTTTTTTTTGCATGTCTCTGATGATAAGTGATGATGAAAATCTTTTCACGTGTCTGTTGGCCATTTGGAGAAATGTCTGTTCATATCTTCTGCCCATTTTTTAAGTTCAATTATTTTGTTTTTGAGTGTTGAATTGTGTAAGTTCCTTGTATATTTTGGATACTAACCCTTTATCCACGGGTATTGTATATGCCATTTGCAAATATCTTCTCCCATCCTGTAGGTTGCCTTTTAATTTTGTTGATTGTTTCCTTCACTGTGCAGAAACTATTTTGATGTAGTCCTGATAGTTTATTTTTGCTTTTGTTTCCCTTGCCTCAGGGGACAGACCTATCTAGAAAGAAATTCTTACGACCAGTGTCAGAGAAGTTACTGCCTGTTCTCTACTGGGTTCTTATGGTTTCAGGTCTCACATTTAGGTCTTTAATCCATTTTGAGTTTATTTTTGTGTATGGTGTAAGAAAGCGGGCTAGTTTCATTCTTTTGCATGCTGCTGTCCAGTTTTCCCAATACCATTTGTCAAAGAGACTGTCTTTTTCCCTTTGGATAGTTTCTCCTGCTTTATCAAATATTAATTGACCACGTAATTGTGGGTTCATTTCTGGGTTTTCTATTCTGTTCTATTGATCTGTGTGTCTGTTTTTGTGCCAGTACCATACTGTTTTGACTATTACAGCTTTATAATATAGCTGGAAGTCCAGAATTGTGATGCCTCCAGCTTTTCTTTTCTTTTTCTTTTTTAAAAGATTTTATTTATTTATTTATTTGCTGAGCAGGGAACTTTATGTGGGTGGGGTTCTACCCCAGGACCCCGAGACCTGAGCTGAAGGCAGATGCTTAACTGACTGAGCCACCCAGATGCCCCTGCTTTTCTTTTTCAAGGTTGCCTTGCTATTTGAGATCTTTTGTGGTTCCATACAAATTTTAGGATTGTTCATTCTAGTTCTGTGAAAAATACTGTGGGTATTTTGATAGGGATTGCATTAAATGTGTAGACTGCCTTAGGTAATATAGATATTTTAACAATATTTGTTCTTCCAATCCATGAGCATGGAATGTCTCCAATTCTTTGTGTGATCTTCAATTTCTTTCATCAATGTTTTATAGTTTTCTCAGTACAGGTCCTTCACCTCTTTGGGTTAGGTTTATTCCTAGGTATCTTATTGTTTTTGGTGCAATTGTAAATGGGATTATTTTCTTAATATCTCTTTTGCTGCTTCATTATTGGTGTGTAGAAATGCAACAGATTTCTGTGCATTGATTTTGTAACCTGTGACTTTAAATGGATTTTCTTAATGTATTATGATCATGTGATTTCTTCTAATCTGTCAGTATAATTAATTATACCAACTGGTTAATGGTAACTAATTTCATTCCTAGAATAAACCCAACTTGGGCGTTACGTATAATCCTTCGCATTGCTGAAATCAATTTGTTAGTATGTTTATGGAATTTTTGCATTTGTGGCTATGAATGAGACTGGCTTGAAGTTTTTAAATATGCAAAAGAATTGGAATTCAAATAGAAAAGTGTAATGTGTCATATACATGCAAAATAGAAAATATGTTTCTTTAATTTGTGAAATTCCCTATTTTTTCATAGTAAATAAAAAAAGCTTTTATGTAGAATTTTAATACTACCTTGTAGTTCTTTTTTTTAATTTTTGTTTGTTTTAAAGACTTTATTTACTTATTTGAGAGAGAGAGAGAAAGAGAGAGCTCAGAAGCAGAGGGACGGGCAGAGGGACAGGGACATGTGGACTCTTCACTGAGTGGGTGCCTGATGCAGGGCTCGATCCCAGGACCCTGAGATCATGACCCAACCCAAAGTCAGATGCTTAACTGATTGAGCCACCCAGGTGCCCTAGTACTTACTACCTTGCAATTCTAAAGATTTATATAATTTACCCACTGACAATATTTATAAAGCATGTTAAAATGTAAAGCTTAATGCTTTATTTCTTATCTCATACAGAACTTGTTTGTTTTCTATATGTATGGCTTCAGAGGACAGTGAAGCCAATTAAATTCCATTCTCTCCCTACTCTTCCAAAAACAAAGATTCAGTTAAAATTCATTGGCATCCAAGTTTTATTGTCTTTCCATCTTTTCCTGATGAATGAATCAGGGACTCTAGTGCTATAAACCAGCTCAAATCGATGATTGATGGCTTGTATTTGACTTTGACATGAGTGACTTCTAATATTGGGATGTCTGAGACCACACACTTGCTCTTCACTTGTGGTTTGTGAAAGACATGTGTGAAATCGCACTCTGTTCTACCAATTCAGTTACACTTGTCCTCTGCAGTGTGGACAAGAGTTCTGGCAGAGAATTAATTTTTCTCAAGAAAGTCTAAAAGCACAAAAGCGAAATACGATAAAGCCTTTCCTCTTAAGAATATTAAAGATGTACTGGAGATAAATGATACCCTATACGAAACATTTTTAACATGGTGTAAATTAGTGTGTGATATATTTTCAAAACAGATAAGATAGCAAACAAATATTTTAGAGTTCAGAAAAGTGAAAGATTTGTTGTAAGTGGTAGGATGTGAACTGGCATTTGTTTGAGAAGATAGATAAAAGAAGACAGTAGAAGTGGGGGAAATAGTATAAATAATATTCCTGTTCTTCCCTCATTGTAAATATTCTGAATCTTCAAAGGAAGCACATTAAATGATTGCTATTGTTTCAGTCCTGTTCCAGCCTTTACGTGCATTATCTCATTTAATCTTTGGCAAAACCCTGTAAGGTCACACTTACAGATGAAGAAACTGAGGAACAGAGATCTCAAGGAAACTTGCCAAAGGTCAGGCAAGTGCTAAGGGATGACAGTTGATCCCAGGCATCTACTGAAATCCTGATGCTCTGAACTATCTTGATATATTCCTGCTATGTGGTAATAATGAAAAAGAGAAGTTTGCTGTTGAGGGAGAATGAAAATGGTAATCACAGATACCTCAAACCTGGAATGTTTCCACACTCTATGAAAATTAGCTGATTTTGGGCGCCTGGGTGGCTCAGTCGTTAAGCGTCTGCCTTCGGCTCAGGTCATGATCCCAGGGTCCTGGGATCGAGCCCCGCATCGGGCTCCCTGCTCCGCGGGAAGCCTGCTTCTCCCTCTTCCACCCCCCCCTGCTTGTGTTCCTGCTCTCGCTATCTCTCTCTCTGTCAAATAAATAAATAAAATCTTTAAAAAAAAAAATTAGCTGATTCTGACCTTAAGACTTGATAAGCTCTTTCTATTATTTGTTTTAGAAGCTTGTTATTTTCTGTGTCTATGAGGTTTTCTTAGAGTCATTAGCAATTATAAGCATCATAGATTTATTTATTTAAACAAGGATAGAATTCCTTAAATGTTTAGTTTCTGATGTCTACTTAACCTATGTAGAGATTGGAATCAGTTTTTAAGGAGATAATGGGAGAAAACTAGGAAGGAAAGGGATAAAATGACAAAATACATGTTAATAGGACTAGCACTTAATATAGGTTTTCAACTGCTTAAGTATGAAAAAGTGAGAGCTAAGGAAATGTGTCTAACTACTCAGTCCTCCCAGTGTATGTTTGGAGAAGTTTTATGTTATGCCGCTAACCCTCAAACTACCAATACATGAGAAAGAACTACCATGTAGACATCCCAGAGACCTAGATTTTCACTCACCAGAGCCTGCACCTGTGTGTAAAAATCACATCATTAACAAAAATGTATCCTTTTTGTTTAATGCTCCATACATATGAATTGCAACTCAACAGACCCTCATAGTTGGTTGTAGATTAGAGTACAGTAACCACAGAGAATAAGAAATTAAATGGATGTCCCTGTTTCAACTTAGTCAAAGAATTAAGTAATATCCTTAGATGTTGAGGCAGAGCTGAGACCAGACTAGCTTCTTCTCACTCCTGATCCGTGATGTATCATTTTTTTGTTTCTTAAAGATTTTATTTATTTATTTGACAGAGAGAGAGACAGCGAGAGGGGGAACCCAAGCAGGGGGAGTGGGAGAGGGAGAAGCAGGCTTCCCTCCGAGCGGGGAGCCCGATGCAGGGCTCGATCCCAGGACCCTGGGATCATGACCTGAGCTGAAGGCAGATGCTTAACGACTGAGCCACCCAGGCGCCCCCGTGATGTATCATTTTTGTATCTTTTTTTTTACTTTCTGTGAGTTTAGATGGTTGGTTCATTTTGAGTCCTAATCTTTTATTATTCTCTTAGAAATTAGGACCCAAACTGTACTAAGTATCATAAGTTGCATAAAACCTATCTGTGGTATAAAAGAGTCCTCCTGAGTAGAATCCGGTGTCCAAATCACTCCTTGTCCATTGTCATCATCTGTAACTATCACCATCCCTTATTTGACTGTTTCATTTCTATTTAATCAATCTTTCAGTAATTTCAGAACTAATGTTTACAACCTTCGATATAATAGATGACATTTATCCTTCTATTTCCAAGACCATTTTCCTGATGGCTGAACCACTTTGAAATATCAATATGGTGTTTATGTTCTGCACTGTGCTAATTCAGACTGTTCTTCAAGACCTCCTGGAATCATGGGCTAGTACAGAGTGCATTGGCTAGGCAAAATTGTAAGTGTTCAGATATGATTTAATAAAATCAGTGCAGTTAAAACCTTCAGGAAAGGGATAAGACTGTATGAGTCTCATTCACTCTTCTCAGTGCCTGAAACAGTATAATACATCATTATGTGCTATGTGAAAGGTTTCTGAAGAACATAAAGTTAGGTTTTGGAACCAATCCAGTTAAAAATGAAATAAATGGATCCAAAGAAAGAAGGATCAAGTTATAATTGAATTGTGTTATGAAATTTTGAAGGTGGAAAATTAGGACATTACGTGGAGGGAGGTAGATGGAGAGGGGACTGACAGGAACTTCAGAAAGCATTTAAACACCAGACAGTGTTTTAATTATAAGAGTATTAAGAAACTCGGGCGCCTGGGTGGCTCAGTTGGTTGAGCGACTGCCTTCGGCTCAGGTCATGATTCTGGAGTCCCGGGATCGAGTCCCGCATTGGGCTCCCTGCTCCGCGGGGAGTGTGCTTCTCCCCCTTCCACTCCCCTGCTTGTGTGCTCTGTCAAATAAATAAATAAAATCTTTAAAAAAATAATAAGGGCGCCTGGGTGGCTCAGTTGGTTGAGCGACTGCCTTCGGCTCAGGTCATGATTCTGGAGTCCCTGGATCGAGTCCCGCATCGGGCTCCCTGCTTGGCGGGGAGCCTGCTTCTCCCTCTGACCCTCCTCCCTCTCATACTCTCTGTCTCTTATCCTCTCTGTCTCAAATAAATAAATAAAATCTTAAAAAAAAAAAGAGTATTAAGAAACTCAGTGCTTGCCATAGATCCATAGTAGTCTAATTTTGTAACATGGGAAAGTGGAATGTGCTAGACGAAGGTTCCAATAGTATCTGAAATACTTAGTAGTTTATATTGATGGATAAGTTACTTTAAGTTTTCTAAACTTTAGTTTCATTATCTATAAAAATAGAAGTCTTATTTACTTTACAGAGTGTTGTAGAAATAAAATACAATAATATATTTTAAAGTGCTTTTTTCAGTGTTAGATACATAGTCCATCTCCAATAAATGCTCATTTCCTTTTTCCCTCCCATTTTGTGTTATTGGTATTATTTATGCAGCTGTGATAGATCAAGTCTGGTATAAGGATACCATGAGACAATTTTTAAAATTCTTTTGAGAGAAGATTAGCTCCTTAGCATCTTGTAATAAAACTATATTTAATAGTTACTATAAAACCTAACATCTCTTAAGCTCTTTCTACGTATATCAGATATTCTGCATGACACATTAAATTCTCACAGCAATTTTATGTTCTGTTATTTTATGTTATCTACTTTTGTAGATTTGATCATTACATATTGGGAGTTGGTGATGAGGAGAGACTGAAAATCAAGTTTGTCTGATTCTGAAGCCCATGACCTTAACCACTAAATCATACAGTTTAACCGGTACTCATCAATGATGTTAACATTTTCAAATTGTAGATGTAAGATGTATTTCTTTAAAGGGGTAGGAGGATAGAATGAGTAGCAAGAGGGTGTGACATTACTGTGATTGATTTTACATTGTGTCTAACTTCTTGAACTTGCCTAAACAATATCTTTCAGTCTTTCTGCAATATAAAATGGGATATATATGCTTATCTCCAATGTTATTTTAGGATTAAATAAAATTAGGTCCTTGTGCATGGTATCAAAGCACTTGTGTATGGACAGTGTATAGCAGAGCACTATTCCTGGCAGAGTAAGAAAAAGCTGCTAGTTTTTATAGATTGAAAATATTTGCATCATAATGCCTTATGATGACTGAAATAAAAAAATGAAGCACTTGGTTTCAATTCCAGTAATAGCAGCAAAGCTGAGCCTAAAAATTATGAACTCTGGGGAAAATATAAAAACAGCTATTTGAAGGCACAGGAAAATGATAAAAGGAAAGTAGAGACTGGAAAGGACTTGCCCCTTAAAGGAAGAGAATTGTGCTGGGTGAGATTAATATATATAAAATGCTTTTGTCAGGGGGCACTCCCAGGTCATATGACATCAGGGGTCTAGAACTCAAGCCAAAAGCCAGTCTTACTGACTTGGAAGAGTCAGATATGTTTTATTCTATAAGACAGGCTTGAAACTGAGAAGGGGAGACCAATAAGGAAGGGAACCACAGAGGGAACAAACCTAAAGTCTGCATATAAACTCTTCTCAAATTTTTGTCTCTCTTTAACTGTCCTTACATGAGGGAGACTACAAACATCCCAGCACAACATAGCAGCTAGAAGGCTAGAAGAACTGAGAAGTGAGCTTAGCTGCTGTCCACCACAAGAGAGACAGAGCTTAGAATCAGTCCAGCCAAGGTAACTGCTTGCCATAACTAAAAAAAATGTTCTTCAGAGGAAGATAACAGATTCCAGAGTTTATTATATATTGATAAAGTTCAGTTAAAAATAATAAAAATTAATATACATGCAAAGATATATGAGAAGACCTAGAGTCAAGAGAGAAGACAGGTAATATTAAATAAACCATAAAGTGAAAACATCCACATGTTGCAACTGGCAGATAAGGACTTTAAGGTAACCATATTAAATATGTTCAAGCACTTAGAGGAAAATATGTTTCTATTGAGAGAACATGTGAGATAGGTGTATATATATATATATATATATACCTATCAACATATCAAGAGTACCTAATGGAAATTACAGAATTCAAAAATAAAATATCTAAAAGTAAAATTTTACTAGGATTATTTTGATAATATTGGAGAAAGGCTTGGAAAGAGTAAGTAAATTTGGATTCAAATCAATAGCAACTATCTTAGTTGATGAAAAGAGAATGGGATTTTAAAGGCTCAGAAACTCAGGGACCTGTAGGGTTATATGATACAGCTTGTCATACATGTAATTGTAGCTGCAGAAGAGGAAAAAGTATGGTGCAGAAAATATATTTGGAGAAAATAGATTTTTGAATGTGATAAAAAACAAAGAACAAAGTAGATCTATAAGCCCAAAGCATGATATAAAGAAACATAAATGACCTAAATGTATCAGAGTAGAACTTTCAAAAACCAAAGGTGAATAGAAACATTTGAAAGTAACTAGATAAAAAGGATGCATTACATACTGGGTAATAATCACTACTTTTCTTCAGAAACAATATAAGATAAAAGAAAATAGATATTTTTCAAGTATTGTAAGAGATAGTATACCTGTCTACTTAGAATTCTGCAACTAGTAAAATATACCTAAATAATTGGAGAAAAATACCATGTCTATGTTAAGATGTCAGTTCTCCCCCAAGTTAATGTATGGATTTGGTGCAATATCAATCAAAATTTCAACAGCTATTTTATAAAAATGAGAAATTGATTCAAAAATCTATATGGAAACATAAATGGTATAGATTAACCAAAATGATATTGAGAATGATTGAAGGACTTTCACTACCTGACATCAAAATTCAAATTAAAGCTACAGTATTCACGATAGTATGTAATTGGCATTAGAATAGATAAATAGGTTTGCTGAAACAAAAGAGTAAGGTCAATTATTATTTTTTTTTTTTTAAGATTTTATTGACTTATTTGACAGAGAGAGACACAGCGAGAGAGGGAACACAAGCAGGGGGAGTGGGAGAGGGAGAAGGAGAAGCAGGCTTCCCGCCAAACAGGGAGCCCGATGTGGGGCTCGATCCCAGGACCCTGGGATCATGACCTGAGCCAAAGGCAGACGCTTAACGACTGAGCCACCCAGGCGCCCCAGGTCAATTATTTTTTGACGGAGTTGCAAACCAACTCAATTGGTAAAGGAAAGCATGGTCAACAAGAAGTTTTTTTTTTTTTTTTTCTTAAAGATTTTTATTCATTCACTTGACAGAGAGCACAAGTAGGGGGAGTGGGAGAGGGAAAAGCAGACTCCCCACTGAGCAGGGAGCCCGACGTGAGGCTTGATCCCAGGACCTTGGATCATGACCTGAGCTGAAGGCAGATGCTTAACAACTGAGCCACCCAGGTCCCCTCAACAAGGAGTTTTAAAACAGTGTTCAATTGAATGTATTATTTGTGTGTGCCTATGTATATGTCACACCATACACAAAAATCGGTTCATGATGGATCATACTTAAACATAAAATCTATAATTCATGGTTTTTCAAAATATATAAACAGATATGTAGATGATGATGGATAGACACACATGCACACACACACATTTTCTTGCTCTGTTTGTTGAGAATACTTAGGAACAATATCACATCAATAGCAATTACTATACCTATTGCCCAAATTCTAGTTTTTAAATATCATTCTCCAATAAAAGTAACCAGGGTTCCTTGGAGAAGTGGAGGGTGCCAGGATCTGAGCAGGGAAAGTACAAGATGAGTCTAGAATGTCTAGTACTAGAAAGTAAAGAATTTCTCAAAGAATGATTGAGACAGACGTGTTAAAAGTGTCCGGGACCTAGATGCTTCACAGAGGCTCCAGATGGACAAATCTAGTACAATTTGAGTATCAGCAACAAATAGGGATGGTAAAAGATCAACTCCATTTGATAAAATGGAAATCTGTGAGTCCAAACTGATATAAATGAATAAATGAGTGAATGAATATATGAATAAACGGAAGGGAAAGAACAGTTTTTTTTGCGTAGAATATCAACAAATAAATGTAGAAGAAATGAAGAGATTAGAAAGTCACTATGTTGTAGTTATTACAGTAATAATCGATTCAGCCAAGAATTATCAATTTGTGCTACAACTAGCAAGTTAAATTTGATGAGGAGCCATCATACTGACATAGTGTCAAAGCATCTATTAATAACAAAAGGAACAGATATGAATTTTACAATGGATAAATCTAGTCTACAGCACCTCAATCCAGTCATAAATGTTATTATCATCAGTATTGGGATAAACTGACTTCATATGCTTCCTGATTTGGTACCTGGAAGAACATATTACTTCTTTGGTATTCTGACCAAAAGGATATAAATTAACTCTGGTCATGAGAAAACGATAGTTAATCTCAACCTGAGGGGGATTCTACCGAAGAAATGGGCTCTATGCCCTTCAAAAATTTTTTTTGAGCGTAGTTGACACACAATGTTACACATTCGTTTCAGCTATACAACGTAATGATTCAACAACTCCATATGTAATGCTATGTTCACCACAACTGTAGTATCTGTTACCATGCAATGCTATTACAATATCATTGACTATAGTCCCGATGCTGTACCTCTCTTTAAAAATTTTAAGGGGAAAAAGGACAAAGAAAAGCTGAGAAACAAGTTTCCAGATTAAAGTGGACAAAAGAGATACAGCAAATAAATGCAGGATCCTGGATTCGATCCTGGACTGGGGAAAAAGAAAAGGTATACAGGACATTATTGGGAAAGATATCAATGTTAAATTTTTGATTTTTTTTTTGATCATTGTTGTGTGGTTAAATAAGAGATTTCCTTTGTTCTTAGGAAATACACACCAAAGGGCGTAGGTGTGGAAGGGAGAGAAAGAGCATGAGAAATTGAATGGCAAAAAATGTAAATAATTAGTGAATCTTCTTAAAATCATCTTAAAGGTTTTTAAATGACTTTTTGCAAATTTTCCATAAATTTGAAATAATAAAAATAGTTTAAAAATAAAAGTGCACATCTAACTTTTTCTATTACTATTTACATCTTATTGGTTCTGTTGCTCTGAAGAATCCTGACTATTAATCCCCAAATTTAAAAATATGTAAACTTACCTATTTAGAAAATCAAAATTATATTACATTAATTAAATAGAGGAAATTAGGCTAATTTTGCCTGTGACAGAGGGAATGAAAGACTTTGATCATAAATGTTTCAGATCTATAACTTCTCAGTGCCTCAAGCGTATCATGTACTAATGTCTTAACCTACTGTGATTATACAGCTTTGTAGTTTCTTTAAAGATTAAAACAAATGCATTGGCATCGGTGGTGGAGCAGGGATAAGGGGGGAAGCCAGATGGAAGAAAATACTAATTACCAAGAATGTATTTAAATATTGAATGTTACCGTGTGCTCATTAAAAAGATATTGATAGCAAATACTCTTTTAATGTAATTAGAAAATATTGAATAATGAGTGATATTATTATATACGAGGTTGACATCACTGTTGACACTGATTTTATTATATAGGAGGTTGATATTATTATGCCAGTATCCAAATAGTTGTTTCTCAGGAAATCACATTTTATACAGTTGACCTCTGTTCTTTTTCATTTAAACTTTTCAGTTTTCATTCCCTTTTGTTTTAAATTAATTTTTTAAAGACTTTATTTATTTGAGAGAGAGAATGAGAGAGAGAGAGAGAGAGCATGAGGCGGGTAGGGACAGAGGAAGAAGCAGACTCCCTGCTGAGCAGGGACTCCAGGATCATGACCTGAGCTAAAGGCAGTGGCTTAACCAACTGAGCCACCCAGGTGCCCCTGATTTACATTAAATTTATGAACCCTTTATTCATCAGTAGTATAGCATATTTTCTTGCTCTGTTTCTGAAACAGGGACATACATTTAGTTTTGGTACCACCACAGATTTACTTCTGGCTATATACACAAAAATATCTATTCTTCCAAAAATACAACCTTTCACATTACTATTAACTGGTTTCAATTATAAATAAATACTGAGCAATTGGCAGATGAGTTCCTTTTTATTATAGCAATTACATTTATAAAAACATGGCTGCTCTTTAATCATTAATGTATCTTATAACACAAATGCTAGTTTAATCATAAGATAGCTTTTAATGCTCCTTTAAATATCACCCAAGATGTATCTTGAAGTTTGTTTTATGTTTAAAAAAGGACTCTTTTGTGTTTATAGTTGCCACAATATTTATATTCACATTCTTTAGAATCCTTAGTTTGATGCCAAGTGATAGATTTTTACTGACTGGAAAAAATATTCATATTCAAACCATTTTATTTACTATCTAAAATATTTTTATTCTCAGATAAAAAGGAATCTGCTTCCATAATACATGCCAGTTAGATTGCTTGGTTTTCTGAAAAAATTTGGCAAATATTTTCCCAAATTGAATAGTTCGCAGGTTTTGAATAATTGAAGGTTTTAAAAATTCTTATATCAGAAATTAAAACAATATATGGTATTTTGACACTTGAAATAAAAGACGTGTATTTCTCTTATCTGAGGAAAACTGAAAATTTTATAAATTGATCTGCCACAGATTTTGGAGAAATTAAATGAATGTCCAACTTACTATTTATTAGAAACTCCTATTTAAGAGGACCTTGTCAAGATCCCATTCTACAGAAAAGCAAAATTAACCAAAAACTTTTGATCAGGTTGCCTTTCCTGTGCGAGTTTCAATTATGGTTCTATTATTGGGAATCAGGAAAGTTATTCCCTGAATGACAATATGGGTCAAGATTACCTTTATGCTTGTTAGAGAAGATGCTTATCCAGAGGCCTTTAGCTTAATGACCCAGCTTCTCCTGTGTAAGTTACATCCTGGGACCATGGCAGGAACTTTTGAAGCTTCATTAGCCTTTTGGGCCATGGGGGAGACATTAAATTAACAAAAAAGGAAAGAAAGAAACAAAATCTCAAGCCCATGATCCCAAAGAGACCCTAGCCAACAAAGTCTGTTGGCCTTCCAGCATTCTTTAGCTGTGGAATTCCACATTGAGCTGTGATGGGTAAATTTTGTGCAACTTCTGCTGTCATTTAATTTTTGCACCTGTCTAAGTCTGCTAAACAGGATTCCATATTAATAACCTTTGTGTGGCTAGACGATTATTATGCCACACTCATTGCACTCGGAGGTAGAATCACCTTTGCTGCAAAGTGGAAGCTGGCTCTAATAAGATGAGCAGGCAGTCAGGGATTATGAGTCTGAATCTCAAGAGAGAAATGAGAGACAAAACTATGAATTTGGATGTCATGATGGTAGGTGAAAAAATGACATGGATGAGGTCACCCTGGGAGAGTGTTTAGAATTAAAAATCCAGGGAGCTGAAGATATGACCTCTGAATCTCCAGAGCAGAGCAGCAGGGGATGGAGGAGATATACCTAGGAGAATGATGTGCTGAGACTAATAGAGGACACATTCAACAGTGAAGTGGCAATGGAGCAGAGAGGCCAATTATCAGACATATTTAAGGTGTAGTTTCGTCTTGGCAATTAGAAAATCAGTGGATGCCCCCAAGGAGAAACATTTCAGTGAACTGTGAATTAAACCGGATTGTCATGAACTGATGGATAAATAAGCCTTTTTTTTTTTTTTGACATTTTTATAAAGAACAGTTTTAGGTTCATAGCAAATCAAGAGGAAGGTAGAGAGATTTCCCATACATCCCCCACTCTACACACGCATAGCCATCCCCGTTATCAACATTCCCCACCAAAGTGGTACATTTATATAATGGATGAACCTACATTGACACATCATAATCACCCAAGGACAGCAATATACCATAGGGTCAGTCTTGGTGTTGTACATTCTCTGCATTTAGACAAATGTATAATGACATCAATCCATCATTACAGGATCAAACACAATAGTTTCACTGCCCTAAAAATTCTCTGTGCTCTGCCTACTCATCCCTTCCACTCCCAAGCGCCCCCCACCCCCACCTCTGGCAACCACTGATCTTTTTACTGTCTCCATGCTTTTTTTTTTTTTTTTAAGCTTTTCAGAATATCCTATAGCTGTAATCATACAGTACATAGTCTTCAGATTCTTTCACTTAGTAGTGTGCATTTTAGTTTCCTCCATGTCTTTTCATGGCTAGATAATTCATTTCTCTTTAGCACTGAATGATATCCCATTGCTTGTATGCACCACAGCTGATTTATCCATTCACCTGCTGAGCGATACCTTGGTTGTTTCCAAGTTTTGGCAGTTATGAATAAAGCTGCCGTACACACCCTCGTACAGGTTTTGGTGTGGACATGTTTTCAACTTCTTTGGGTAAATACCAAGGAGGGCAATTGCTAGATCTTATGGTAAGAGTACGTTTAGTTTTGTGAGAAAACTGCCAAACTGTCTACCAATGTGTTGGTACCATTTTGCATTCCCACCAGCAATGTATGAGAATTCCTGTTGTTCCACCTCCTAGCCAGCATTTAGCATTCTCAGTGTTCCAGATTTGGGCCATTCTCACAGGTGTGTAGTGGTGATAAAGAGGAGTTTAACAAATAATTGTAATTATAGTCTGGTGGATTTTTATTTTAAGAATTTTTCTGTGAAAGAAAGAAGGGAGGGTAAATAGGGTTAGATTCATCTAGTGCACAATGGAATGCCTGTCCTTGTCAAAATTTTAACTTCCAAAGTTTGGGGATTAATAACAATGGAAAATGTGGTAGATAGCCACTGCCCAAGCTTTCCTTAAGGCCCCTCGCCAGTCTAGCTGCCCTAGACACTCCACAAGAACTCAATGACTGCCCCAGGATCCAATAACAAAAAGGAACTCTTAGTTCAGTGGGGACCTCAGGACCTGATGTAGGCTCTTGTATGATTGATGGCATGCTGTTGGTTTGCAGCCTCCTTGGGGAGCTTCCGGGGTGCAGTCTGAAGCTGTACACAGAGGGTAGAGACTGAAGAAAGAGGCAGACCACTCCAGAGTGGTAGGTGGCAGTTTAATAAGAAGTGAACTTACCTGTGAAGCTTGTCTTGAGCACCCACAGGGAGATTTCCACATCCATGCACCAGAATCTTAAATGTTTATATAGAAGCCTTAACTGGGTTCAGTCACGTACTCGGTTCAGATGGTCTCGCCAACACATTTCTATATCGAGGCTGTGTCCTTGGAGCAGCTTCTGGGAGTAGGGAAGACAAACAGAACCTAGACTGCTAGAATGCGGAGGGGGTAGAGAGCCTCCAGTTGCTCAGGTCCAGCTGGTAGTCACTGTCTTGATGCCCTCTTCCAAGTCAATAATTTTAATAACATGCCAAAAGCGGTAAATTAGGTCAATGGAGGCTGTAGGTTTGTTTGTTTGGTTTTTTTTTTTTTGGTCTTATTAAGAAAAGAGAGATTTATGTGTATTTTTATGGATAGAACGGAAGGATTGGGTAGAAATGTAAATGTTGAAATCCAGAAGAAATAGGGTGGGAGAAGAATCCGGGGTACACAGAAGTAGACATCAGCTTTGTGGGGGGAGGAATCAGTTATTTCTCTGGAATGGAAGAAAAGGCTGGGAATGAATATGGACAATTGTTACATTGGTAGGTAAGAAGATGAAGAATTTCCTAGTCGGGCTTGCATTTTTTCTGTAAATGAGTCATTGTCAGCACTGTGAGTTGGGAAGCTTGAGGAGCATGGTAAGCATTTTCTATCAGTAATATGGGCCACATGCTTTTTTTCCACAGGCCTCCTATCATTGAATAGATTTCAAGCTAGGGATAAAGTGTGCTGGTATGTGTTTTATTCCCTTAATTTTTAAAAATGTATTTCAAGAGCAGTCATGCTAATAGCAAGAAATATAATACTCCACCATGTTTCCCATGCCCCTATATACATATATACTCATAAAATTGTTATCAGTGTTAGTATTTGTGAAAATGCAGTTATTCTACGTACTATACATATTAAACTCTAATTTTTCTCACTCATCATCATGTAGTGGTCTTCCCAGTGGCTGATGTGTGAAAACACCCCATTTGTATTTTTTAGTAATTGCATAGCATTCGTTAATATGCTTTTGCCACATTATTCAGTCATTTCCCTCTAAATGCACATTAATTTAACTTAATTATATTTGCCCCTACAAATAATGTGCAATGAATAACAATACACATCTTGTATACATATACTGGAATTTTTATAGAGATTGCTCAGATTTTCATATTTACATTTATATTGGTTGGACTTCTGATGTTTTAATACATTATTTTCCAAAAGGGTTCTAGCAATTTTCACCCCCACTGGGAATCCACAAAAACCCATTTTTATGCATCCATATCAGCACTGAACATTATTACTTTCTGGCTGCTTCAGGGTGGGGAGGCAGAAATGTGGGGACATTGCTTCCTTTTTGTTGATATAGGATTGAATGTTAATAGAAATTTCTTAAATATTATCAAGTGATTTTTTTTTTTGGAAAGAGTTTCCTGACTAAAGAGAAAATAAGCTGGTTCAAGCAATCCTTCATCCTTCATGTACTGCTTTGGGAGGACAATCTAGTTTTTCTCTTTAGAGATTAAGGTATACATTTTAGTCTATGGTGCTGGTCTGGGCTGAAATTAGATCTTCAGAAATGGATGGATACACAATTATTTCAACCCATAGTTTGGGAATCTGTACCAAAATTGCCTGTGTTTTGTTCCCTAGAGACTTAAAAATTTTGCCAGTTTATTAACCCTGCCTATTACAATGTGTTAGGAGAGAGAATGAGCCTCAAGTCATCAGAAAAGGGATAGCTATGATTTCTTTTGAGATGGTATGCATTTAGTATCATCAGGAAGGTCTCAGAATTTACTGAAACAAGTTATACACATTATCAGTGATAATGGATAAAGTCTAATTTAGAGGTGATGATAACTAAGGCCCTCTATCATGGTATGGAACTTTTCTTCTAGATACTTCTTTCCTTATGTGTTAGCAACAGTGAATTATTAATGATTCCTGAGATCTGCCATGCACATACATGTCTGTCTGCAAAAATTCAAGCCATTTTATTGAGTTAGTATTCCTTTCCCCCATCTCTGCCTGTGGAAGTCATAGTGACCTGACAGGACTCAGTTCAATGGCAACTCTTTCCTGAAGTGTTTCTCGAGTTTTTAAAATGTATTCTCACTTTTATCAATTAGATGCTGTATCTTGTATTACCACTATAGTTACTCATCGCCGTCTCCCTTACTAGATTTTAGGAGTTCTGAGATCAGGAAGTTTGTCTTACTCATCTTTCTCTTTAGCACCCATTTGTATTATTTGACATCTAACTCAATGCATCGCACACGGAAGACACTCAATGACAGTTGAACGAGTGAAATCCTGTGTGGCCAAAGGAGCAGGCTAGCCAAACTAGGTTAGGGGAGGTGCAGCTGTCGGTATCCACTGCTGGTTATAAATCCTGGGAAAATTGTATTAAGGGCTTCAAGATATAATGAAGCTTGCCGTGGATCAGAACACCCTTTCAAAAAACCTTCTGAGAATAAAACAGACCTGTAGATGATAGAAACAAAATGTGAGACAGTATGTGGGAAACTGGCCTTGTTGGTTCTCCTCCCCTAAAAGTTAATCACATTTGACCACGTGACTTTGTATTTCAAGCACATTTTCTATTCCCAACATCCCACGTATGCAGGTGGACAGATTTTACTTAATTTTTATAATTTCTAATGCTAGTCACACAATGATTTAATAAATTCTTACTTTTGTGCCTTTTAAAAGCATATTTAGATGCATTTCAGTGTGGACCAATATTAAATATCAATTTAATTGTTAATTAACTCTAAAGTATTAATTTTAAACAGTTGGCATATATTTCTGAATTAAGAGTAAATACTACATTGGTTGAAAAAATTTCCACTGGTAACAACAGCATGATATGAGTCTGGAGAAATGTGCCTCATTTTTAAAGCTCTGGTAGAAAAACTCTCTTTTATAAATTCTTTCGTGTCATGACTATAGCTAAATCCCTGAGAACCAGAAAAAAATTTGATCACAGTATTTTGAATTGATTATTACCTACTACTTCTGGAATTATAAAATACATGTATTTTTATTTTTTAAAGAACTGTGAAAGCTGGTCTCTTCACGGATGCTAATACATACAGAACAATCCATATATGAATTCTGAAGGAGCCTGGAGGGAAGAGCTTTTTCACATAGACAGATGAATTAGGATACTTAACTGACAGGGTCATCACTACATTTCTTATCGGAAAAATGGATTTCTACTGCAGGGCTGGAAAATATTAAAAAATCCTCAAGTAGGCTGTGGCATTCAATGAATCATGTCATAAATTGAATGGGAAGAGACTCTGAGCATGTCTTGCAGAATATGGAGTGAGAAGGGGGCCTGCAACATCAGGCATGCTAGATAAAGAAAAATACCTCATGCCAGCAAAGAGAGCTTTTGGGCTTGTGGTAGAAAATTGAATGGTTACATTTAATTGAGTACTTCAGTAGCATTTTACATAAAAAAATTCATCTGTTTTTCAAAGTAATATACTGTGCTAAATGCTGTGTATATCATCTAAATTATTTTGCCTCACTTAAAGATTATGGATAGAAATCCTATCACTGTAGAAGTAGTCAGTTTTAACCAGGTGACCAATGCATAATACTAATGGTATTTACTCTTTGCAGAAATAATGTAAAAAGCATTGAATTTATACTAGAATTGAGAGTAGCTTAGAAAACCAAAATGAGAAAGAATGGTTGGATGGATAGATGGATGGATGGATGGATGGATGGATGGGAGGGAGGGAGGGGGGAAGGAAGGAAGGAAGGAAGAAAGAAAGAAAAGAAAAGAAAAGAAAGGAAAGGAAAGGAAAGAAAAGAAAAGAAAAGAAAAGAAAAGAAAGAAGGAAGGAAGACTTTGGCCCAATGGCCTGGTCAGTGGAATTTGGTGTGGTGTATACAATGTCCTCTACAGTCTTTAAGAGAGCTGTCTCATTTGAATTGTGGATACAGACACTAGATTGCAGTGGTCTGAGGAGTGAAACCAAGGAGACACATAGGAGACACATAGCAGAAGGGAAATTTTTTAGATTTAAGATTTGGTAACTTTTGAGAGAGACGTGGAGTAAAATAGGGAGAAAAAGAATACTCTCACTATGGCTGATTTCAAGCTACCAATGTAACCTCAACTGGTGTGCAAAAGTCCTGAAAATATAACAACCACGTCTGCTTTGGAATAACCTTTGATTGCTGTGTGAATTTTCAAATTAACTTTAGTGAGAAAAGAATCGATGATACGTTTCTTGAAGCCCCTGCCTCTAATATTGAAGAAACGGTTGTAATCATCTCTGGGGAGATTTGAAGAACACAGGATTCACTCATAAAGTCAAACCTGATATAAGGTTATTATTTCAGGGTGGCTCTGACAATTAATATACAGTAATCATCTACACAAAAGAATATTAGTAATTAATTCGTGGATACTATTTTTACAATACAACAATTAGAATCTTTAATGTTTGGCTGTTGAGATATTTTTATGTTTGTTTCTTTGTTTTTAAATACAGTGAAGTTCATTTATATATTGGGTTCTAATATCACATCTCAACACAGAACTCTTAGATATTTTTAAACTGTGAAAATTGGTAAGAGTTTGAATTCAGTCATTTAATCTTTTTTTTTTTTTTTTAAAGATTTTTTAATTTATTTTTGACAGAGAGAGCACAAGCAGGGGGAACAGCAGAGAGAGAGGGAGAAGCAGACTCCCTGCTGGAGCAGGGAGCCCAATGTGGGGCTCGATCCCAGGACCCTGAGATCATGACCTAAGCCGAAGGCAGATGCTTAACCGTCTGAGCCACCCAGGCGCCCCTAGTCATTTAATCTTAATGAGCAAATACAATTTTGCCTTAACCAAAGGAACGTTTCTTACTCTTCTGCAATCCTGTTCTACCCATAAGACTTTATGAAGAGAGGAATCGTTCCTCCAACAGACTAAAAGTATTAATAAAAAATAATATTATGAACATGTCTGAGTGCTTTTCCCGTATTTTCTTACTTAATTTTATAACAACCCTTTATGGGTATGTTGTTCTCCCTTAAGAGATAAAACTTGGTTAAAATTCAAGATTTTTTCACTTCCTAGATGCATGATTTAAAAGGAGTTATTTAAATTCTCTAAGCTTCTGTTTTTTCAGTAATAAACCAGAGATAATACTCACCTCATAGGGGTTTATTGGATGATAGTTAAAATTAGATCATGTTTAATAATACCCTAACTGGAGTTTTGATCACCTTTCATACCCATTCCCCATTACGTTTCCCTATTGGCTGTAAGAGGCATAGTGGAGCGGAAGATCTATGCACAATTAAATGGGCATGTGGAAACTGTTTCTTCCTTCTACACAGAAAAATTTGTGTATTTGCATTACATGAAAAGTACACATAAGAGTGTAAGAAACTTCACATCCCCTCACCTCTCCTCTGACATGTACATGTAATTTATTAAATCATCTAAGCAAACCACATTCTACTATATCATCAGATTAATTTCACAACCTCTCAAAATAATTTATAATCCCGAATTGCATGTTTAAGTTGAAAAATACACCATCTTTGTAATGTACTAAATGCTAGTTTCACCTCATTCTCTCAGTGCAACAATTTTGAGTTGTACATAAAATTTTATTGAAAGTTTCACTCTTAGTCATGGGTTTAGTAAATTAGCATTTCCTTGGAATAGGTATAAACATGTAAACAATGTTCACATTAATAACTTTGGAGTAAGTGAAGCAGCTTGAGGACACATAGATCTTTTTTTTTTTTTAAAGATTTTATTTATTTATTTGACAGAGACACAGCGAGAGAGGGAACACAAGCAGGGGGAGTGGGAGAGAGAAGCAGGCTTCCTGCTGAGCAGGGAGCCCGATGCGGGGACTCGATCCTGAGACCCTGGGATCATGACCTGAGCCGAAGGCAGACGCTTAACTACTGAGCCACCCAGGTGCCCTGAGGACATGTAGATCTTGTGTGAAGTGGAAATTCACAGAGAGAATTGAGGACTTGTATGCTTCGTTTTCCCCATCCATTGAACTTTGAGTGGCTCTTTACCAAAGGCAAAGTGGAGGAGGGCCCTGAGCATAATTTCTAAATACTGTATATCCCTGCAGGTGTCATCAACTCTTCTTTCTCCTGCAAGCCCTATCCCATTTCCTTTCATCAGATTGGTCAGTCTCATCTCAAATGCTCTAAACAAAGTTTTGGAAGTCATCTAAGAAGAGATAAATATTCTCCATATTTATGGGAATCAAGGAGGTTTTTGAGAAAATGGATACTATTAATGGGAAAATGTACATATCCTGAAATTATAGAAATTGTTGGAAGACTAAGTTCAAAGAAGAGGATATATGCTTCATTATAATTTTGTGCAGTTGAAATAGATAGAAAGTATGATTGACAATTAGAAATGTAATTACTGGGGCGCTTGGGTGGCTCAGTATGTTAAGGGCCCGACTCTTGGTTGGGGCTCAGGTCGTGATCTTAGGGTTGTGAGATCAAGCCCCGTGTCAGGCTCCATGCTCAGTGCTCAGTGGAGAGTCTGCTTGAGATTCTCTCCCTCTCCCTTCCCCTCCCCTACTCCCATGTGTGTGCACATAAATAAATCTTAAAAAAAAAAAAAGAAATGCAATTACTGTTAGTAGCAATTCTAAAAACAGACTCCCATTTCTGGTGCTGGACAGGTTTCTGTATATACATTTATTATATATATATAATATACACACACGCACACATGCGCACGCACACACATGCTTAGATTAAAACAGGTTATTACCTTTACTGTAAGTATGTCACAGCACAATTGAAAAAAAGAAAAGCTCTATTTAAAGAAACTGCATACAAATAGAGAGGGTCTCCTTTCAGCTGTTGAGAGTTATTAGTTTATTATTCAGAAGGAAAAAGTGATCATTTTCCATAAGATTTGAAGTAATTCTGCTTTGGTTCCAAATTTCAAAGTGAGAAAATAATGAAAAAAAATAATTCCTGGTTAAATAAATATTTTAGTAAATATAATGGGAAGAAGATAAGGGAATATTTAGATATAGTTTTATAGTTCAAAAAAAACTTAATCTTGGTGGTATAATTGGAAATTAGATCTCCTGGTTTAGTTATCTCTGAGATTATTTTTTAAAAAAATGTGTTGGCAAAAAAGTTTAACTCATTTTATTTTCAAAATAAATGTCTTTTAATGACCGTAAGTCTGATTTTTTAGTAAAACAGTTACTTTTTACAGAATAAGCATAGTAGTAGAAAATACGGTCTTTGGTGCTATACTCTTTCCATGACTTTGAAGATCACATTCTAGTTGAACAAAATACTTTTCATATTTAGGTATTGAAGTGGCTTTCTATAGTAGTAGTAGTAACAGCAGTAGTAGTGTAGTATAGTAGTAGTATTATTGTATAGGAGTAGTACTGTAGTATAGTAGTAGTAGTGTAGTATAGTAGTAGTAGTAACAGCAGTAGTATTGTTGCGTAGGAGTAGTATTGTTGTATAGGAGTAGTACTGTAGTATAGTAATAGTAGTAACAGCAGTAGTAGTAACAGCAGTAGTAGTGTAGCATAGTAGTAGTAGTATTGTATAGGAGTAGTACTGTAGTATGTAGTAGTACTGTAGTATAGTAGTAGTAGTAACAGCAGTAGTATTGTTGTGTAGGAGTAGTATTGTTGTATAGGAGTAGTACTGTAGTATAGTAGTAGTAGTAATGTTGCTATTATGCATCATCACTTCATGAATTGTATGTGGATAGTGAAGAAATCAGTTCCCGGGGCTCCTGGTTGGCTCAGTCATTAGGCGTCTGCCTTCGGCTCAGGTCATGATCCCAAGGTCCTGGGATCGAGCCCCACATCGGGCTCCCTGCTCAGCGGGAAGCCTGCTTCTCCCTCTCCCACTCCCCCTGCTTGTGTTCCCTCTCTCGCTGTGTCTCTCTCTCTCTCTCTCTCTGTCAATTAAATAAATAAATAAAATCTTTAAAGAAAAAAAAAGAACTCAGTTCCCATTGAGGGAATAAGCTGCTTCTTTTCAGTTCTAAACTTTTCCTATAAAAATCACGATTATTTATTGAAACAATTTTGATACCAAGAATTTGATTTCCAGTTTTTACTTGAATGTCAATTTTATCTTGCATTTACTATCACCTTGAGAAAGTAATAATCTCATTAAGGAGGAAGCACGATATTTTAGTGAGGCCTCTCAGTTTGTTTGCTGGATGAGCCTGGCGAGAAGTTATTGAATATTTTAGTTGAAAGAACATTTATTGGATGTTCTTGTACGTCACAAACAGTGGTAGAAACTAGGAATGAAAAATGTGGGTGGGTTTATCCCTGTCTTCAGGAGCCTATAAGAAGAGGGAGGGGGGTTTGAAGTAAATGCGTTGAGAGAAAAGTGCATTTAGGGATATGCCAGAGGCTACTTGCCTACTAGGAAGGCTTCCTGGAGGAGGCTGTGTCTAACAATAATGGGGTAAGAGGGAGTGGGAATGAAGGAGAAAGAGGAAGAAGGGGACAGGGAAGAGGATAGAGAAGAGGGTGTATGGGAGTAGTCCCACTTGTCTCATAAGTGAAGTATATCTGCTGATGATTAAAGTAGGAAAATACAGTATTTGAACTAATCTCTTAAACTATAGTTCAGTAAAGATTTCCAGTAGGTATCTTCTGCAGAGACTTCCAAAGATTGATCCATTAAGAGTTCTTGTAATTGAGTTCATGTACTTGCAAGTAGATTGTTATGCAAATAACTTGTAAGATACTATAACGGTAGCCTTGTATAATTCCTTGCTTTAAGAAAATCAATCCAGGGGCACCTGGGGGACTCAGTCGTTAAGCGTCTGCCTTCGGCTCAGGTCGCGATCCCAGAGTCCTGGGATCGAGCCCCACACCGGGCTCCCTGCTCCGTGGGAAGCCTGCTTCTCCCTCTCCCACCCCCCTGCTTGTGTTCCCTGTCTCGCTGTATCTCTCTCTGTCAGATAAATAAAATCTTTAAAAAAAAGAAAGAAAGAAAGAAAATCAATCCAGATATTCCTAAAATCCATTATTTTTAATGCAGTATGACTATTTTCAAAGCTGAATCATACTCACTATGGATATTTTATTTATTGTCTTAAATCCAGTAATGCTTGGATGGGATGCTGTTTTTAGAGATGCTATGTAAAAATGAGCTTTGGTTTATTAAAAGGAAGAAGTCAACTCCTCTTAGCTTATCCTGCGCACTGTGAAACTCTGACATCTGTCCCCTCCACCCGTGTGCTGCACGCCTCGGTGTGATGATGCACACTTGGTTCCTGTTGGGTTTCCACATACATGCTTGTTTCACAACCATGCAACTTCCAGCACAGCACTGCCTGGCCTCTCAGTGGGATGACATGAGATATATTCCTACACTCCGTGTTGTTGTGTCTCCTTCCAAACACGGCCCTATGGAGGCACCATCTCGCCTGATGACACTGTTTTAAACAGGGGAATGGATGAATTTACAATCCATTGTCAATGAACTTCATGTGGTTTAATAGCCCTAGAGACACTTGCGTATGATATAAACATATATAATGTATATGAATGCTATATATATATATATATATATATATGTACATATATCCATAAAAGGATAAATGGCATATGATAGGATTTGGCATAGATACACCTTCTAGTGTTTTCGTATCTTTGCCAAATTCCATGTTCAAACAATTTTTTTGAGCCTTAATAAGTAAAATGATGAAAGCTTCTGTATTCTGTTTGAATCATTGGAGGGGGATCCAAAGCATTGGCTGCTGACTTGCCTATAGCTGTCCTCCAGCAGATACCCCTGAGTATAGCATAGTTTGAAAATCACTGCCTTAAGTCAAAGAAACAAAATATCATTTTCCAGTAGAATTTCAGGCATCTTCAGTGGGCTATTGAAACTAATAGTTCTGATGGAAAGCAAACTGCAAAAATCACACAATCCATAAAAATCTTTCATGTTTAATATCAGCTGTGGTACATTATGATGCATGTATCAAGAAGAGAGTGATTGTTATTTGTTTCTGAAATATACACACAATGGTGTCATATGTTCATGGTATATTAGAGCTGAAAGGAACAAAGAAATCAAATAATTCATACCTTCAGTTTAAAGATGAGGAAAGTAAGGGACACAATTTTAAAAGGATTGTTCAATTCAGGGTCCAACAGAGTAGGGGCAAAGGTGAGTCAAGAATTTAGGTTTCTTTTTTTAAAGATTTTATTTGTTTATTTGACAGAGAGAAACACAGCGAGAGAGGGAACACAAGCAGGGGGAGTGGGGGAGGGAGGAGCAGGCTTTCCGCTGAGCCAGGAGCCCGATGCGGGGCTGGATCCCAGGACCCTGGGACCATGACCCGAGCCGAAGGCAGACGCCTAACGACTGAGCCACCCAGGCGCCCCAAGAATTTAGGTTTCTTTCTTTCTTTCTTTTTTTTTTTTTAAGATTTTATTTGTTTATTTGACAGCAAGAGAGGGAACACAAGCAGGGAGAGTGGGAGAAGAAGAAGCAGGCTTCCCGCCGAGCAGGGAGCCCGATGTGGGGCTCGATCCCAGGACTCTGGGATCATGACCTGAGCCGAAGGCAGACGCTTAACGACTGAGCCATCCAGGTGCCCCAAGAATTTAGATTTCTTTATTCCCTCTTCCAGGGTACCAAACTGGACACTTAATCATACATTGTTGTTGCTGGAACTTCTGTCTTACAACAGAGGTTTTTCATGAGTATTTGAAAGTTACAGCACTAATATTTTGTTTGGATATCATATTTAAAGGTGAACCATATGATATGAATATTATTAATATCATTACACCACAAAACCATCACTGCATCTCTAATTTCTATGCTCCTAGTTGAATCTGCCTTAACACTACAGAACAACCAGGGAAAAATGTTACCCCTCATGCGACAGTCTTCAGTGTCTGGAGCCATTTTTGGTTGTCATAACAAAAAAGATTTTAGCCCAAAATGTCAATAGTGTCAAGGTTGATAAGTCCACCGTAGGGAATTTAATGTTGCCCTCTGTAACATGTAAATGGAATGAATGATAGGTTTCCTTACTAGTTAAATACAAGCCTGATCTTCCTATCATATTGGATTTAAAACTTTAGGGATGTCCCTAGATTATAGTATTTCATATTTTGGCGGAAAGTCCCAAATGTTTCATCTTTATTTTATAGACTTTGATCCTCTTCCCTTTTGTTCTAAGGCTTTTGGTTTGGGTTTTTCTTTTGTTGTTGTTATTTGTTGGTTTTTTATTTATGTCTAACTTTACCAAAATACCAATGTTTTCGCTTTTTGACTTTTCAAGTTCTCTTTGTCAGCTGTATCTCTAGATACATAGAAAAATCTGACTGTTGTACTTTAGATGGTGTTCCATCATAGACCTACACTAGAAAAAAGTTGTGTTGTTTGTTTTTTTGTATCTTGGCTGTTCTTATTAATGGTTTACAATTTCATGTAATGATTAATAATTCTATTTTGTACATTGAAGAGGTATTTTTTTGGGACCAGGGATTACTGGCTAGATACCTACCTACCCTTTTGGAACCTAGTCCTGTGGAGGATATACATAAATATGTTTACAAATAAAATATAATATGATAATGAATGTGGCAGGTGTTATAAATGCACATAATACATATAATCCAGGCTTCAGCGATCAGGGCAATGATACTTGAGCTGAGACCTGATGAATGAAGTCAGGGGGGAAAGTGTTGTTTTTGCAGAAACACTTTTGCAGAGTCAATGCCCCACAGGATTTAAAGTACCTCTATGACATAATGTAAAGCTTGGAAGAACTTCATTTCATATATATACATTCATTATCAAACACTTATTGAATGCCTGCCTTGAGACTGGCACTTCTAGGCATCAGAAGACTGGCACTGAACAAAACAACTGAAACCTATGGCCTCATGTAGCTTCCATTCTAGTGCCTTGGGTTAGTCGTATTATTTATTTATATAGGTTGCTTTTCATTACCACGTTTCCCCCTGGTGTATGGTCAAAGAGGTGAATGCAAAATAAATGTATCAGTAAACTGAGCAATGCACTGAGTGGCAAGTTAATGGAATATATTTATAAAATCCTAAAAATAATGTTAAGTAGAGAAACATTAGAAGTTTATCCAAGAAATTTTGCTCTCCAGTTCCCTATTCCTGAAACTATCCTTTGGGGTTTCTTTTTCTCTGGTGATACAAGGCTTGTTGTGGATGAGACTTTTCCCCTTGGAGAGGTTTTCTTCCTTTTTCCGTTATAAAGTATCATAATTGATTGGGCAGATCAGTCTATCAACAGCACTTAAAGAAGGATTGCTTTCTGGAGCAGCAAAGAAATTAAGGCACTTCTTAGAAAAGTGACTCCCTGCCCTCACGCTAAGACCCGTTAGGCCTACGCTGGCCCTGACTCATGGGAAGATTTATAGCAGCTTCCATCGGCTTAGATACGGCTAAAAAATTGACAAAGGATTAGTTAGTAGTGTTCTGAAAAATTGCATTCATAGGAAATTTAAGGAATTTCTAGAAATACAGTCAAGCAATTGTCTGCATTATTTTTTATAACACCTCTAAATGATGAATGCTTTCCAACAACAACATTCATGAAGCCAACTTTGAAATATTTAACTTAAAAAGATCTTATAATTCTTTGTAACTATATTTCAGATGTCTTGATTTCAGCTTAGTCATGTTAGAATAAAAAAATAAAGTCATTAAAGAAACTAATACTAGAGATAGTGGTTTCGAGGTCATAACATTTTATTGTATACAATCAGAAAATGTGGTGTGGTTGGCAAACCCTACATTGGGTTTTGAAATTACTCTCCTACCAGTATGTTCCAATCAATGAGAACCTTTCAGCCATGAACTTTTATTGATTTGTATTCCTCAGAGTAACATAAATAGCTTTCCTTAAGTCTTCCAATTTCAGTATCGTTATTTTATTTCTGAAATCTCTGCTGTTAGAAGGTTTATTTATGCAGTTGCTCTTTTGCTTTCCACCTCCTTCATGATTTGACCTAAGAGTGGGTACCAGTGTTCTCTATCAAATGTGTAGTGTGTGTGGGGAGGGAATGTTACAGTATGATGAATTAAATTATTCTATCAACAGTTAAGTTAGACTATGAGTAGTTTAATCAGAACAATACAGCTAGATTTTGAAAAACAAAGTTACTGAAAATTTCAAGCAAAAAAAGGCAAAAAGAGCAAGTACTCTCACCTCAATTTATACTAAGAATTAAATTTACTCTCATAAAGACCTGGAATGTTTCAACTGCTTCTTTTCACTTTTAAAAATATATGTGAAATCCAAGCACCTGGGTGGCTCAGTTGGTTAAGCAAAGCATGACCTTTAGCTCAGGTCATGATCCCAGGCTCCTGGGATCACGTCCTGCATCTGGCTCCCTGCTTCTCTCTCTGCCTCTCCCCCTCTGCTTGTTCTCTCTCTCACACACACACACACAAATAAAAATACTTTAAAAAAAGAATTTAAAAAATATATGTGAAATCTAACCCTTATAGCTATACTCTTGATAGGTGTACTTTTAAAATTTGTGGAACAGGGCGCCTGGGTGGCTCAGTAGGTTAAACGACTGCCTTCGTCTCAGGTCATGATCCTGGAGTCCCTGGATCGAGTCCCGCATCGGGCTCCCTGCTCGGCAGGGAGTCTGCTTCTCCCTCTGACCCTCCTGACCCTCCCCCCTCTCATGTGCTCTCTCTCTCAGTCTCTCTCTCTCAAATAAATAAATAAAATCTTAAAAAAAAAATTGTGGAACAAATTTAGTTTCTAAACCATATAATGGTCAAAGTAGGAATTCAGTACTTGCCAAGGTACACTTGATTCTTCTCTACTCTCTAAGATGTTAACTCTTTTACATTGCCTAGAAATGTGAGTAGATGTATTAAATACTAGAGTCACACTGTACATTGAAAGAATAAATTGGAATATTTATGTTGCTATTCTTAAAAATCCATTTTATTTTATTATCTTCTTTTTAAACTTGAAAGTCTAAATTTCAGAAAATATGACAGTAAAAGTTGATAAGGAAGACCGATAATAGATGCGCAATGGACTTTATCTTCTGTAAGGTGAATTTTAACATGCTTTTCTAACTGGTTTCTAGTAACCATGGAAGAAAGCCAGAAAAAAAAAAAAGATGCAGCATCAAACTTCATTAACTTTTCAGTTATTAGCATTATAGTCTTGTATCTAAGCCATGAAATCTTGCTTAATCTTCCTTAAAAATGTCTGTAAAATGTGTACTTTTCCACTAACCATTACAACCATGGCAATCTGTATTCAAACATGCATATAAAATCAGTCACTCTTTCCTGATATAATAGAGTTAAGGAAAATTAGTCCTAATGGAATAGGGACTGCTTACTTTGTACTAATCACAGTACTTTCTACTGTGAAATAATAGCAACATTCTAAATTGGATATATGAATAAGAATCAAAACTGGCAATAATTCCTAATAATTTAAAATTAACATGTAGAATCAAATCTTTCATTAGTGCAACCAGAGCACTTATTACTAGGACATAAAGGAAAGCATGATTGTTCTTCCTTATGTAAATCTCACATTTAGTGGTATTCTGAAATACCTTAACTGAAGACATAAATTCTGTTGCTTTTAAATCTCTGATACATGTGTGAGCTACTCTTCAGATGTGCTTTCCTTGATGATCATTTTAGCTACTGAGTTTTCAATAGTAGTTTTTTATCTGTATTTGAACATTTTTCTTAAATAGTCTAGCTAAGTTTTAACAGTTTTATGAATCCTTTCAAAAGAACAGCTTTTCATTTTTTATTTTCTAGTATTTGTTTTCAATTTCATTTATTTCTTCCATTATCTCTATTACTTTAGTTTTCCCACTTTTTAAATTTAATTTGCTTATAATTCTTTTATTCTTTAGTTGATTTTTAAACCTATGCATGTTTTTCCAGTTAAGCACTTAAAGTGATCAAACTATTCTTTCAATCCAAATTTAACTCCACCCCACAAATGATATTTTCATCATTTTGCATTATTTTAAAAATTTTCTTTTATGTCTTTTACAAACTATGGACACTTACTAAAAAGTGTTTTTGTCTAATTTACAAGTATTTTGGGGGGTAGTTTTAGGTATCTTTTATGGCATCGATTTCAAATTAAATTCTACTCTGGTCAAAGAATATACTATGTAAGATCTAAAACCTGAGATTTATTGAAACTTAGTGTTTGGCCCAGCATATGGCCTATCATTGTTAACTTTTTAAAAATTGTAGTAAAATGCACATAACATGAAACTATCTCAACCATTTTTAAGTGTGTAGTAGAGTGGTATTTAGTACACTCATATTGTTGTGCAACCAATTGCCACCATCCGTCTCCAGACTCTTCATCTCACAAAACTGAAACTTTGTAAGCACTAAACAATAACTTTCCATCACCCCTTGACTCAGTTTCTTTTTCACTTTTCCTTTTTCCTCCCATGCCCCAAACTTTGGCAACCACCATTCTACTCTCTGTTACTACTGAGTTCAGTTTGGTTTTGTGTGTGTGTGTGTGTGTGATGTAAGTGAGATCATGGAATATTTGTCGTTCTGTGTCTGGCTTATTTCAATTCACAGTGTTTTCCTGGTTCATTTATGTTGTCATAGATGTCAGGATTTCCTCATTTTTAAAAATAGAATAATATTCCATTGTGTGTATATACCACATTTCTTTAACCATTTACCCATTGAAAGACAGGTTGTTTTCATATTGGCTAGTGTGAATAATGCTGCAGTGAACATGGGTGTGCTGATATCTGTTCAAGATCCTGATTTCAGTTCCTTTGGTTATGTACTCAGAAATGGGATTATTGGATCACATTGTAGTTCTGTTTTAAATTCTTTTGAGGAAACTCCATTCTGTTTTTTATAATGGCTATAACAATTATAAAGTGTCCCTCATTTTATCTAGCAATGCACCCTTTTTTCCAGTATATATTGTCTTCTTCTTCTTTTTTTTTTTTTAAAGATTTTATTTATTTATTTGACAGAGAGAGACACAGCGAGAGAGGGAACACAAGCAGGGGCAATGGGAGAGGGAGAAGCAGGCTTCCCACGGGGCAGGGAGCCCGATGCGGGGCTCGATCCCAGGACCCCGGGATCATGACCTGAGCCGAAGGCAGACGCTTAACGACTGAGCCACTCAGGCGCCCCTGTCTTCTTTTATAGCCATACAAGCTTCTAATGCTCTCCATCAGCATGGGGGCATAGTCTTTTTCAGTCTATATGTTTACTTTCAACATATATGTGTCTTTATATTAAAAATGTATTTTTGGTAGACGACATTTAGTTGGATCTTACATTTTTATTCAGTATGACAATCTGCATTTTAATTGGATTATTAGTTCATTTGTATTTAATAAATTTACATATGTATTTGTATATTTGGTCATTCTGTCTTCATATGTGTATCTATCTATATATTTCTATATCTATATCTATTTGGGTTAAATGAAACATATTGCTAGCATTTTCTTCTACTTGTCCAATCTGATTTTTTTATTTGTTCATTTTTATTTCTTTTCTATCCTTATTTCTGTTTTTATTAAATTTTTAGTATTCATTTTTAATTTATGTATTACCTAGGTAGTTGCATATCTTTGTATTATTTATTATTAAAATATTTTTAGTGATTACAACAATCTTCACTTTATCCTTAACTAATTTAAATTCTGCTTAGTGGTAGTTTTTTTTGCTGTTTCACATGTAAGGTAGAAACTGATAAGAGTACATTTCCTTTATTCCTTTCCTGTCCTCTGTGGTATTTTTTTTGTGATATAATTTTACTATACACATCATAAACCCCAAAATAAAATGTTACTTGTATTATAAACAGTCAGTTGCCTTTCAAAGAAAGTAAGAGGTAAAAAGCCTAGTCTTACATTTGCCATCATACTTATCATTTCTCTGCTCTTCATTTCTTCTAAATTTGAATTTTTGTTTGGTTTCATTTCCGTTCAGCTTGAAAAACTTTCATTAGCATTTCTTATATTGCAGGATTGCTGGTGACAAATTAACCTATTTTTTTTTCTGAAAATGTCTAAAATTTTAGCTTTCTCTTCGAAATATATTTTTAACTCTGTATAGAAATCTGAGTTTACATTTTTTCATTTCATTGTATTTTGGCCTCTTTTTTTTTTTAATTAGAAAAAAGCCCTCATTGATATTGTGTCTTCCTTGTATAAAATTTCTTTATTTCTCAAGTTTCTTTTAAGGTTTTCTCTGTATACTTGGCTTTTACCAGATTGAGGATGATGTTTATAGGTTTTTTTTCTCTCTGTGCTTTTTCTTCTTAAACTTTGCTGAGATTTTTGGATCCTGAACCACTGGATATTAAGCTGCCAACTTGATGATCCATCATCCCCAAATACTTTAGTAGAGAGATTCTCAACCCAGGAGCAATTTTGTCCTCTAGAGAACATTTAATAATATATGGAAACATCCTTGGTTATTTACCTGGAGTTGGAGGTGGGGGGAAAAAGAAGGAGGGTGCTACTGGCATTCAGTTAGTAGAAGCCAGGCAGGTTTCTGAGTATCCTACAATCACAGGAAACCCCCACAACAAAGAATTACATGGCCCAAAATGTCAGTGATAGTGCCAAGGTTGAAGAACCCTGTTTTAGTTTATATATCCTACAACTATAAACATATATAATATGTTTTCTATATTTTTCTTATTTATATATAAGCCAAAAATACTATATTTAATATTTATATTATAAAATAGCATATACATTTATCATATTATATATTTACATACTGTCATATAATATACACATGTATATATATACAATGCATGCATAAAACTACCATCCAAAACAGGAAATTAACATTAATATGCTCCTGCTGTCTAATCCTCAGACCTCCACTGAAGTTTCAACAGTAGTCCCAATAATAGCAAAAAGACCAAGTTCAGGATCCTGCATTGCCTTTAATTGTCAAGTGTTTCTGTGTCCTTGTGTCAGGAAGAGATCTTCAAACTTTCCTTAACTTGGTCAGTGTTTGGCCAGTGCTTTCTCTTCCATTTTTCTCTTTTCCTGTCTTTTCCTTCCTTCCTTCCTTTTCTTTTTTTCCTTTTGGAGAATACCTCAGTTTAGTTTTTCTGATCTTTCATTGTGATTAGATTCAGGTGATACATTTTTTTAAAGATTTTATTTATGTATTTATGTATTTATTTATTTATTTAGAGCACGTGTCGGGGCAGGGCAGGGCAGGGAGGGGCAGAGGGAGAGGGAGAAAGAATCTCAGACAGACTCCCCACTGAGTGCAGAGCCTGAGGGGCTGGATCTCAGAAACTTAAGGTCATGTCAGGTGATACATTTTGACAAGAATATTACAGAACTGATGCTGCATTTTTCCACTGCATTCTATCGGGTGGCCCATGATTTCAATTTATCTCATTAGTGATGATGCTTATTTTGACAGGCTGATCCAAGTGGTATCTGCCAGTTTTTCACCCCAATTAGTCTCCATCACCAGACTCTGTTCTTTTATCTTCTTTTATCTATCTGTTCTCTTAAAAGACAACAGAGGGGCGCCTGGGTGGCTCAGTTGGTTGGGCGACTGCCTTCGGCTCAGGTCATGGTCCTTGAGTCCCGGGATCGAGTCCCGCATCGGGCTCCCTGCTCGGCGGGGAGTCTGCTTCTCCCTCTCCCACTCCCCGTTTGTGTTCCCTCTCTCGCAGTGTCTTTCTCTGTCAAATAAATAAATAAAATCTTTAAAAAAAAAAAAAAAAAGACAACAGAATTTTATCTGTTTCCTTACCTATTTTTATCTATTATTTCAAGCAGATAGTTTTATTCCTTACTGTACTTACAGTTATTGTACCTAGTGCAAAACCCAAACATACGTATTGTTTGTGACTGAATCTGTTCTTTGGATACAAAGTTGTCTTCCTTTATGGTTTTTCTCTGTACTGATACTACCAACTCCCTAGCTGTTGAGGCTGAGGCTTCCCACTGTGACTGACTGAAGCCCTTGCATCCCCTCTTATTATATAGCCTATTATATTGGTTAACTAGAGATATAACAAGAGGTTAACAAGTTCCTCTGGTTAGGATATGAGAAAGATTCAGAGCAAGGAGACAAACAGTGAGGGATCAAATTGGAAACACTATTTTTTTTGGCACAGACTCAGCCTGGCTCCATCTCTCCTTCTTTTAATGCGTGAATGGAAAAATTCCATCTTTGGATAGAGTTAGTTTCTATTACATAAAAAAAAGGAAATGCCTATAGGTCACAATCATAGAAGAGAAAACCTCATGCTTTATAAAGATAACTACAGGAAGCAGAAATTAAGTGCAGAGAGCATTGACTTTGTGTTATTTTTTTTTTAGGAAAAATAAGAAACGCAGATGGGATGAAAAGACAACGGTATAAAATGTTTAGAATAAAGCATAGTGAGCAAGGAACATTAAGAAGACAAATGAATGGCAGAATTTTCAGATATGCAAAGTCTTGGATACTAAGCCACTTTTGTTACTATTCCTGAAAGATTTATGTAAAATCATTTTTTTTAGGCAATTAAATACATGAATCAAAAACTAAACTTCTGGGAAATAGAAATATAAATGTTCTGTCAACAAAGCACAGGGATAATTCTAAATCAAGACTTAATTCTAATTATTTCTCTAATCATACACTATAAATGTGAATCAGAATGTGATTGTCGTAAGAGAAGATATATGATCTAAAAATAATAATTTAACTCCAAAATCCAGCAGTTGACAGGAGGAAACTTGAGTGAAATTTAATTTTTAAAAATTCTTCTTCTTACATAGAGGGTATAAAATATATTTGCTTATCCATTGTGCAAACAGGGAAATATACATTTAAGTATATCTAAAGCTTTAAAGTATTTAAGTGAGGACATGTACATTCTAGATTATAATGAGAAATGACATAGAATTTATTCAGCAAAATATGGCAAAGACATAAAAACAAAAATATTAAAAATAAGATGACAAAATTTAAGCTAAATATATCATTTTGGAGCATAATTTTAATGGATAATTAATCTCAATTGGATAAAAAAACCCAAATATATACTGTTAATATGAGAAAACATAAAATAAAGGGATTTAGAGAATTTTAAGGAAAGAAAATAAAAAAAAAAGATGCACTAGGTAAATCAAAGCAAAATGCAGGCAGTGTTCAGAATATTAAAATTAAATAGTTGAATGCAATCTTAAAAGCATTAAGAAAGAATGGGTCACTCTTTATTGATGAAGTGAGCAACTGGCAATAAAATCATACCAGCACTCAAGCACTTTTATGTGCAAAATAATATGTCCATTAATGTCATATACCATTTAGAAAAAGAACTGTTAATAGACAGTGTATAGGGGCACAATATTTTAATAGTAATAAGAGCTATAAATGTACTGCTCGGTTTTTCCTATGCCAAGAAGACAAATATATAAATGGATTCAGAGAAGCTATGATATAATAATAATTAGTGTTGTTTAAACAGTGAACTTAATATCCTCCAAATATATATTGTAACAAGGAGTGCCCCCCTGATATATATAAAATATGCTTGCATATTAAACATCTGCACAAATGTTAGAAAATATAGAAGGCTTGTATCTAGTCACACCCAAATATAAAATAAAATAAAATAAATTTATAAAAAATGAACAATTTAACTTCCTAAGGAAAAAAAGAGATGAGAACAAAGATTTTGATATATGAATATCAACCCGTGTTATTTATAATACCAGAAATAAATAATCAAAATGATTGATTAAAAACAGTCAGATTTTACTGCTATTACTATTTGTCATCTAGAAGTTATTTCGTATTATTCATGTAAACACTGATGTAGCTCTCTAAAGATTATGTCTGAACACAAACTTATATCAAGGATTAGACTAATTGTATTCTTACTGAGTTTGATTCCGATTCTTATAAAGTTGGTGGTTGTTAGAATGAATGAAAGAAAAAGGAATTTTAATTTTAATAAGAGAAGTAAAGTTTGTATGTGTGTGTAGTTATGCCTATATGCCAAAGCTTTGAAAGTTAAGGGAAGTGTTGGGTTTAATTAATTTTATTTGAGACCTTAACACTTGAATTTACGATGTTACCTTTCTTTGTGGGGCACCTGGGTGGCTCAGTTGGTTAGATGTCTGCCTTCGGTTCGGGTCATGATCTCGGATCCTGGGATCGAGCCCTGCATCAGGCTTCCTGTTCAGTGGGGAGTCTGCTTCTCCCTCTCCCTCGGCTGCTCCCCGTGCTTGTGCTCTTCCTCTCTCTCTCTCTGTTAAATAAAGAAATAAAATATTAGAAAAAAAAGATGTTACCTTTCTTTGTAAGATTTGGAGAATTTCATAAGTTAGTCATTGATATTTCATATGTAAAGAAAGCTTACTTATAGGCTCAAGCAAATCATACTTTTACTCAGGCTAATAAGTCTGAAGCTTTTTTCTGTCTTTACTTTTACAAAAAAATATTCATTATTGTGTTTACACTATGGAGTTTTTTATGTCCTTATACATGTAATAGAAATTTCTGAGGTATTTAATGCAAATGGCTCACGTTATGTCCTGTATAGAACTGGACTTGTGTAGCAACTCTTGCCATAGTGTTTATAAATAATAGTAATATATGTTATCTTTAGTTAAGTAAATGTAAGAACTATATGCTATCACCAAAAATGAGTAAAAATTTGTTTAAATTTTACTTTCTTTTTAAAGATTATTTTCGAGAGAGAGAGAGCACACACGAGTGTGTGCAACTGTGGCGGGGGGGGGAGGGGCAGAGAGAGAATCTCAAGCAGACTCCCTGCTGAGCCCGGAGCCTGATGCTAGGCTTGAGCCCACAACCCCAAGACAGTGACCCTAGCCAAAACCAAGAGTCAGACACTCAACTGACTGAGCCACACAGGTGCCCCTAAATTTTACTTTTAAGAAATATTAAGTGACATTAAAATGTTAAAAGATAGTGCATTTAAATTAAGCACTTGCAAAACTTTGATTAAAAAATAAAACATTATATATCTAGAGCTTTCAAGTTAAACAATTGGAAACATATTCTGGAAAGGATGTTTAGAACCACTAATTTGAACATTTGATTCTGGGATTCTGAAATTGAAGCTGTCAACACAAATTATAACAACCACATCTCTACAGTTTGTTTTTGTCTTAATTTTCAAGTAAAATGTCAGTAGATTGTTTGGGTATTACTTTGTTTGACAAACATGGAAAGTATCCAAACAAATTTTTTAAAGTTTTTTTTTCTGTTCTTTGTTTTCTATTTTCTCTTAAATGAGCATGCAGCCCTTGTACAAATAGATACTAGGAATTTAAACAAACAAATGAAGACTTTCTTTAACTAGGATCAATTCACACAGACGTTGCTTTAGCTAATGTCCCAACAATTTGGTACAAAAATCTGTAACAAGAGAGAAATGGAGAGAAGATTAAAAAAAGGAAAAGAAAAAGAAAAGTAAAAGAAAGAAGAAATCACCTCTAAGAAGGTGCTCTTAGAAAGACTCCTCTTGTCCTCTTGGAAGTTGTAACCTCACTCCACTAAAATCACATTTTCTTTAGAACTTCTGAATCTACTAAAATTTCAAATATTTAAGGTCCCGTGGCAAAAAACATCGGATAACATCTGCTACTTATTCAAGTATTTTTTGCTTTCCTCTTTGTTTTTCTTCTTATTTCTCCTCATTTTGATGCCCGCTGGCTGGGTCCAGGGACCCAGAGGGGGTTCCACCAGTCAAGAGGGTCCCTGGCCAGAGATGTAGGATGGAAATCAAATGCAGGCTAGCAGGAGGTGAAAGCAGAATTTATTGAAGGTATAGAGAGAGTGCTGGTGCAGAGCGTCCAGGAGACTCAGAAAAAAAAGAGGGAATCTCCTCTTTTTTCAGGGCCTGGGAGTTTTTATTGAGGATCATGGTCTGGAGTATGTGTCCTTTCAGGCATCCAGGAACTGATTAGAACAAAGATGAGGGCCCAGGTGTTATTCCTTGGAGCCAGGAGACCTTGGCATTGAGATGGCTAGCACTGGTGGTCTAGAATACACATATAATTGTTTCTTCTGGTCATTCTTACCTGGTCCTTCCTTAGATGTTATCTATTCTAAAGAAATCATTAACTCCTTATCCTTTATAAGGAAGACATACACTGTTTGCATTCTGAAGCATGTGGAAAGTGGGGTTGCAGGTTCTAGCAAGAATAGAAGCAGGAAAGGAAACAAAAAGCATATTTTTATGGAGTCCTTCAGTTTCCCTATCTCAATTTCTTGCCCTCCCCTCCCCCCCCCCCCCCCCCCCCCCTTTTCTCCCCCCCTTTTTTTTCCCATTTTCTGAGACCTTCTTTCTATTTCATTCCCATACCACCATACCACATAATTTTAACTGACCTCAGATTTATGCCAGTACTCTTAAATTCACATGCAAGAATCATTTAAACAATTAAGATATTTAGGTATCACAAATAATAACTTGATTGAAGGATAAAATGAATGCTCTTTTCAAAAAGGACAAGGAACTAAACATAAATTTAAATAAATTTCTGTCCATTTTGACAGTATACATCTTTCAAATCAAAACGTAATTTCTAAATTCACCTATTTTGGCGAGTTGCCTTCTACATTTCCCCTGACTAATAATGAATTCTATATCTGACTTGAAGTGTGCTTTAAAAATTTATTTTTTAGCTATATTTTTAGGACCTGCCAGCTTCCACTCTTGAGGTAAATGTGTCATCATTGAAACCCTCCTACTGGGGTAGCTGTTTTCTGATTCTCTTTCAGATCTGCCATTGCCCCAGGGGAAATTGGGGGTTCTCACTTTGCAATACCTGTTTGTTTGGCTTGTTATGGAAAAAACAAAAGAAGTGGCTGTCCAGGGTAGGTTACCAATTGTAAAAATGATGTCAGTTCAGCATTTCCCTCAGTATCACAATACTAAATAAATCAATAACGGAAAGAGCAAAGTTTAAAAAATAAAGATTAAACATAATATTTTAATTCTAATAAAGATTTAAGGACACATGAATCCTCAAATGTTATCTCATGTGTCATTTTCATCATTATTATTCATATCCCCAAAAGGCAATCATTTCAGTTTTATTGTGATGTCAGGGAGCAAGAATTCCTGTCCCCTCTTAGGTCCTTCTAGCTGGATTAAGGATCAAGTTGTTATGAGACAGATTAACAGGAAAAAAATCAAATTTAATAGTTTCATATATTCGACTAATCCGCACAGACATGGAAATTCCAGAGACAGTCGGGCAAAATGAGGTGTATGTGCCTTTCTGAACTAAGGAGGAGGTAGGGATCCTCAAAGGAAAGGAATGCAACCTTCAGGAAGAATGAAAAAGAGTAAATATCTGGTAAACAAGGGCTGCTCAGAAACTATGGGACAAAGAAAGGACTTTGATCAAAGGGTCCTTGCTAGGTTCCTCCTTATCTACCATACCTAGTCCATATCATAATGTAGTTATCTATGGGGATGGCTCTCTGCCTAAGCAGATCTCTTTCTAAATTCTATTTAGGCAGTTGAGGAGGAGATAAAGAGCTTTTCCTGAATCTGCTGGGTTTTGATTCCTTTTTTATTCAAAATAGTCTTCTTGCCAGAGGGACCCATCTTTGAGCAGCCTGACATTGGCCCCTAGAGTGATTTAACCAAATTTCAAATCTACTTAAAAGTTAGTTCTCAGAATTAAACTAGAATGCTTTACTACTGATTCAACAATGTAAATTCATATAAATTGTGGATTATTTAGAAGTTCAAGTTATTTAAAATAAGGAGAATTAATTCAAAACTTAGTTCAAAAATTCAGATACTTTTGATCAAACATACTGAACTTTATTATAAAGAAAAAATTACATAGCATTTCAAAGAAAATGGGTTTCCATTAGAAATGCTGCTTAATAAATATTACTCAGGTTTCTGCAGTATTTGGAGTAAACTTTTTAAGTTTCAACTGGGTAAATAGCAAATTCTCTAAATGTCATTGTTGATGAATCATCTGCTCTTAAAGGAGCTAACTGGCTAAAGCAGTATGGGAAATATTTATAGTTCCATAGACACAGGAAAATAGTGTATTTAAACGATTGTATTGAAATCAGGGTGATATTATTCACTGCAAGTTTTTGAGGTCATGTGGAAGAGTAGTCTGCAAAGGCAGCTAAGAAAGAGCAGCTACTGAGAAAGAAGGACAAATGAAAGTAAGCTGTGTCCCAGAGGCAAAAGAATGAGGAAAGAGGGACTGGTTAACCATGACAAAAAGAGTAAGTTGAGATAATCAAAAAGGTGAAGGCAGAAAGTAACCATAGCACTTAACAACAAGGAGATCAATGGAGACTGAAAAGTAACAATTTTGGAGGGCTTATGTGGTAGACATTTTATAAAGGAAACAGAATAATATGAGGTTAAAAATTGGAGACAAGAAATATGGCTGAAAAGGAACCCAAAAATGAGGTAGAGGTTGCAGAGGATGTGGGGTATCTATGTTTGTTTACTTTTTTTGTTTTGTTTTATGTGGAAAAAAACTAACGTTGGTTTCTATGGTCTATGGTGACCAAAAGATGAAGAGCACAAAATAGAGAGGGCTGTAACGTAAGGAACAAGTTCTTTGACAATACTAAAGAGATTGAAGCTGGAGAAGGGAAGGGACATTTTCTTTGTTAAAAGGAGGAAAGAAAAAGAAGATCAATTTGGCTACAGGTAGATACGTGAAATTGTCCAGGGATGGTGGTTTTCCTCATCATATGATATAGTCTTCATATGGAGATTATAGTTTGCTTTATATGGAGATTATAAAAAGCCAGCACACCAGAAGAAAGATACATGTGTCATACTACCCCAATAGCTTGTGGAAATCACTTTTTAATAAATTAGGTTTTTTAATTTCTTAATTTATTATTCAATATTTGCCTTTGTCATTGCTGCTATTTTAATAAAAATGTGCGCACTTGCTCCTACAGTACAATCGAGATTATTTATTTATTTTTTTAGAGAGGAAAATAAAGGGGTGGGGGAGGGGCAAAGGGAGAGGGAGAGAGAGACTCTTAATTGGGCTCCAGGCCAGTGCAGAGCCAGACATGGACATGGGGCTGAGTCTCACAACCCTGAGATCAAAATCAAGAGTCTGACACTTAATTAACTGAGCCACCCAGACACCCCTATCATTGAGATTTTAATTTTGGTACCGCTAATACTTTTTTTATCTAAACAGTGAAGCCAAAGTGTTGATTTGATTTTCATAATGCTAGTATAACGTGACTTGCTAAGAGTGTTTTTTTTCCTCTCATTTTCTCGGATGCCCCCACTGATAAAGACTGTGAACTAAGAATTATATAGTATAAAACACTGCAACAAATACTCATAGTTACTAAGGTAAATTGAAAATCTGTTTTCTCTTTTTCATATTATTACTATTCCTACCTCCCTGGAGTTGAAGAACTCCCTTATGCACTGTTCAGTATTAAATGCCTCAAGAACAGAGAATGGCTCATTAGAAAAGGGGTAGATAATACTACTTAAGTGAATGACAGTAATTCTTGTCCTCATCCTTAATCTATCCCTCCTGGAGGTTTTCTTTAAGAATGAAGCATGATGAAGAAGTATTTAAAATATTAGAATGTAAGGAGAGAAACTCAGCCACCCTAAGCTCTTATGAAATTATCAAAGTATTTCACTTTAAGTGCTAGCCTTTATCTTTATGATTATAATTCTGACTAAGTACATCTATTGCTCAAAAACATAACACGTGATACTTACTGTGCAGTTAATTTTACCCATACTAACAGGGTGCTTGCCATGGATGAAGAATCCTTAGAGAAACAATGAGTAAGTTTTCTTGTATCTTGGAGTCTTCACAATAGAGGCACACATTATGAAAAACTGTGTAATGAAGATGCAATTAATGTGCTTGCATTAAGAGTTTAGAAATTTATTATCCATAATATTTATGGTAAGCTAATAGCTATCAGCATATTTGAATAAATTTTCTTTTGGTGTTTTGCCTAACCAGTTATGTGTTAGAAGAATACCATCTTGATGATTTATTGAAATTGATCAGTGTACCAAATATTTGGAAGTAAATACAAATTTAAGTTAGAATATATAGCAATAAAGCATGATACTATCTTTTAAACTTAGAACATATGATGAATGTATAGCTTCTAACTTATTTTTTGACTCAGAGTCACAGATTACAAGGTTGGACTCCAAAGGTCTGAAGTCTGTAATAGTTTTAATGTATTCATTACATTGGTATTTGTGTGATCTCATGTCTTCAATTTCATTTTTTTTCTTCAGTCACTTTCATTTAGATTTTACATGTCTAAATGATTTGTTATTGGAAATATCTCTACTCTTCTTTATATAGTGATGGGATGAGGCAGACCTAAATGCATTACCATGACTCTACAGTTGGTACAGTACCAAAAACTACTTTTTTCCTTGTCAATAATAGGAAGCCTACTTATCATGTTTGTTGGAAAGGATAAAAGGGTAAAGGAGGATATTTTAAAGTGCTGGTATCATAGATAAGAAAATAAATAGGTCAGAGAAGGCAACATAATGGTAGAAAGATGAAGTGAGAATTTGTGGTTGTGACCATCTACCTGGAAAATGTAAACACTTTTAAAATACTAAAGGAGAGAAATTGCCAAGGTATGGATGGAGTAATTGTATCTCACTGGGAATCATTTCTTCTTTCCTAGAAATGGAAGAGTTAAACTAGATGATGGTTAAGGTGCCTCCCTTCTAGTTCTAAATTTCTATTATTATTATTCCTCAGTTGTGGTTCCAAAGCATAGCTGGGTAGGAGTGAAATGGCGAAGTGGATGTGAGATACCTCATGATAGATTAGATAACAAGTACAGGGAGGAAGAAAGGCCAGGGGGGTCATCTTATTGAAGTAAAAGTACCAGTAAGAATTTCCACAGTCAGGGTTATCAAGAGTGTTCAAAAAATCAAATATAATTTATGAGAGCCTTCGAAACATTTGGGAAGATATTCACACTAAACAAGAAATGAGAAGTAAACATTTTTTTCTTTTCTTTTTTTAATGAGCCTGAAAAATGTGTTTATGTTTTATTTTGTTTACTTATTAGAAACATGGGCATAGAACCTGAAAAATTCTCTTCAGAATATCATGACCAAGGGAATGAGAATGTGTTTGTGTGTGTATATCTATCAGCAGGTAGGTATGCATATATATAATATTATATATATACGCATTACCTTGTTAACATTGACTTAGTTCTCACATTAACCATATAGCATATGTATTGTAGCTTCCTTAGTGTCCATCCAGATTAAAAGTTATAGAAAAGGAATATAGCTATTGATCACCTGTTCCATAGCATATATTTATTATTATTATGATTTATTGATATGGTTAGCATATATTCAATATAGAAGAAGTCAAAAATAAACCTGGTAAATAGTATTTGATGAATACTTCAGTAGTATTTAATAAAAAAGGCCCATGGAATTAAGAAGTGTGATGCCTCCAGCTAAAGGTTCTTACTTTCTGATTCCAAAATATGTTACAATTCTATAGTAATCAAAACCATATGGTAGTGGCATAAAAACAGATATATAGCACAATGAATGTAATAGAGAGCTCAGAAATAAACCCATACATGTATGATTAACTGATCTTTGACAAGAGTACAAAATGGAGAAAGGATAGTTTCTCCAGTAAATGATGCTGGGAAACTGGATATGCACATGCAAAAGAAGAAATTGGACCCATACCTTATGCCACACACAAAAATCAACTCAAAATGGATGAAAGATTTAAATGTAGGCCTGAAACATAAAATTCCTAGAAAAAAAATACATGGAAAGGCTCCTTGACGTTGGTCTTGGCAATGATTTTTTTGGCTATGACACCCAAAATGCAGGCAACAAAAGTAAAAATCAACAAGTGGAACTGCTTCAAACTAAAAAATTTCTGCATGGTAAAGGAAACTGTCAACAAGAAGAAAAGGCAATGGCTATTATTTAAAAAAAGAAAAAAAAAGAGTTGAGGATGTGGAAGAACAAGAATGCTGATACGCTATTGGTGGGAAAGTGAATTAGTTCAGCCATTATGGAAAACAGCATGGAGTTTCCTCAAAAAATTAAAAATAGAACTACCATATGGTCCAGCAATCCCACCTGTGGGTATTTATCCAAAGAAATTGAATTCAGGATCTCAAAGAGTTATCTCTACCCTCATGTTCATTGCAACATTATTCACATTAGCCAAAATATGGGAACAACCTGAATGTCCATCAGTAGAGGAATGTATAAATAAAATGTGTTATATACACACAATGAAATATTATTCAGTCTTTAAAAAGAAGAAAATCCTGCCATTTGCAACAACATGGATGAACCTGGAGGACATTATGTTAAGTGAAATAGCCAATCACACAAAATCAAATATTGTATGATATCAATTCTATGTGGAATCTAGAATGGTTAAACTCATAGATGCAAAGAGTAGGATGGTGATTTCCAGGGGCTCAGGAGAGGGGGAAAATGAGGCAGTGATGTTCAAAAGGTGCAAAGTTTTAGTTATGCAAAATAAATAAGTTATGGAGATCGACTATACAGGATAGTGAGTATAGCTAACAATACTGTATTGTATACTTAACAGTTTCTAAGAAGGTAGGCCGTATGTTAATTTTTCTTACTACATACACAGTAATAACACCAATAAAGGGAGTAGGAGGAAACTTCGTGAGGTCACAGATATGTCTATGACCTTGATGGTGGTGATGGTTTCACAGGTGTCTATTTATCCTTGAACTTGTCAAGTTGTATACGTTAAATATGAACTTGGTTTACATGTCATTAATACTTTGATAAAGTGGTTGGAAAAAATAAAAAATGGTTTGAACCTCGCCCACCTGCCCCAACTAAAAAAGGCCGATGGAAGGAAGATTTTGGAAATTCATTTTTGCTGTAGGTTTCGTGTGTGTGTGTGTGTGTGTGTGTGTGTGTGTGAGAAAACATGCCCAGCTTGATATTATTATTAATTCCAGAGTATTCACTCATTTGTCAACTGGGACACGAAAGAAAATGATCATTGTACTTATAAAACCAGCAAATAATTAAACTAAAATGACAAATGATTTTCAAGATACTGATTTATTAATTCACAATCACTCTTATTTTATAGTTTATACTGAAAGGGGAACAAATAGATGTGGTATTTTTCTTTTATACTGATAAGTTACTGATTGATTTACGATGTATTTCTTCTTGAAAATGTCCTTTAATTAGCATAGACATGAAAATTTTGAATCATTTGAAAAAGTGTAAAAATTTCTCCCCAACTAGTCTCTTCTCTTTAGTAGTTTGGTGTGTTTCCTTCCAGGGTTTCCAGCAAGCATTTTGTATAGTGATTAAGAGCATGAACTCTAGCTAGACAGTCTCACCTTGAATTCAAACTCACCAAACTGGGAGAAGTTATTGGCTATCTGTCTACCTACCTCAGTTTCTTCATCTATAAAACGTGTATACCAGTGTTGTTCATATTCCAGTGTGCTGATGGGAATTAAATGATTTTAAATATATAAACTACTTGAAGGCCTGCCTGCCTGGACCATGGTAGGGTAATATATGTTCTGTTCTCCAGGAGATTCCCAATATGGCTATTTTATTATTACTCCCTCTTTTACTCTCAGTAATGGCCTGGTATGGAGAATAAATTTATGGTCACCATATGCTTGAAAATGTGTTATTATTAATTTTCTAAACATATCCATAATTTTCATATGGCAGAGATAATATTATATAAAGAGTTTTAACATTGCTTTTGTCCACTAACATAGTATAGCCAGCATTTCCCTATATATAATTCCCTAGAATGAATGTGCCATAATTCACTTATGTATACTTTTGTTGTTTTTAATTTTGCCCACCAAAATAATATTATAATCAATTTCTTTGCCCTCATTATTTTGACTACTCTTCTTTTATTTTGCCTGCCATAGTAAAATTTAAATTATTGGGTTAAAAGAAAGGAATATTTGTTAGGATTTTGATAATGGTATATATCTTCAGCCATGGAGAATTTCAAAGTATAGCTTAGGCAAGAAAAAAGGCAACCAAGCTATCTTTGCCCAGACTTTTGCTGAAACTGCATTTCAGAGTTGACATTATGAGAAACTTAGGTTGATTCTTTCATTTGACCTTTATTTGCTGACTGTTCTTCTTATCTTGTGTTGGTAATAATATTCAACTTTCTCATCTGCTTGGTATTCCTACACCATATCGTAGCTGTCATTTTGTGCTAATTTTCCATAAATTATCTAGCAAAAACAAACCACTCAATAACAAAGAATGAATTGAGTGTATGCTCTTTGACTTATGATTTCTGGAGCCGGAGATCTCCTGTGGCTAAAGGAAAATATTCAACATGTCAGTGTTATGTCAAACATCAGTTCTGAAATTATCAGGTAATCTCAAATCTCCAAGGGTGTTGCTGTGGGTTCCAAGAGATTTGCAGTGTTGTTTTAAAGGAAATAGGAAATGTCAGACTTGTGTCTCCAAGGTTTGGTCTCTCGAGGAATAGATTGTATGTCCTTTATTGGATGCCCTTTTGCCTGCATAAAGTGGAAATATTCAGTCTCTTTTTGGAATCGTTGCTCTCCATTTGATTCTAATTAGCCTTGGCAATATCATATCTTCCCTTGGTTTGCATTTTCCAAGAATAGTAACCTTTGCTTTTGTAGATGCTTTAGCACGCAGTAAGGTTCTTTATAATGTTAATACCTCACAGTGCTGCTACACGGGGACGTTAAAGAGGGTACCTTATTTTTAAAAAGAGCTGAGATTTTGGAAAAATAAGATGCAGTGGATTTGGAATTGCAGGGGTTGCTACTGCTTAATTTAGTATGATATTTTTCAGTAATTTTATATTTCATTTAATCATGCGTATTTTTTTCCCATCAGATAGGGTTTCTGTTTGTTTTGCATTCTTAGATTTTGAGAGATTACATTCACTATTTCTAAAACAGTCCCTTCTTTAATTCGTCTTCTGAATTTACTCTTGCTCTCCTTGAATCATGTTCAGTTTGCATGATTTCTTTAACTTCTTATTTTGAAATCATTATAGACTCACAAGAATTTACAAACAAAATGTAGAGAGCCCCATATATCCATTACTCAGCTTCCCCCAATGATGATATTTTCTATAACTGCTGTGCATCATCAAAACCAGGCAGTTGGGGCACCTGGGTGGCTCAGTCGTTGGGCATCTGCCTTCGGCTCAGGTCATGATCCTGGGGTCCTGGGATCGAGACCCGCATCGGGCTCCAGCCCCGCATCGGGCTCCCTGCTCGGCGGGAGGCCTGCTTCTCCCTCTCCCCACTCCCCCTGCTTGTGTTCCCTCTCTGGCTGTGTCTCTGTCAAATAATTAAATAAAAAATCTTTCAAACAAAAAATCCAGGCAGTTGATATTGGCATGATACAATTAACTAAACTAGTGAATTACTTGGGGCTTTGGATTCTTTTAAGGCAATTTATATAATCATATGAGCTCTCTGTAGATAGTGTGCTTGTAGGGAGTAATGAATTTTATTTCAGAAGTATATTATTCTCAATAGTTTCTCTTTTTTACTTCAGTTATGTATATCTCCTTTATGGCTATGATTGGAGAAAAATGAAGTATAGAAAAATGAATACTTTAGTATTCCTCCTTTAGATTAAAACTATAGTAACTAATATTTGTTAAGTGCATTGTTATTGGCAATATACAAGGATAATTTCACTTAGGTCAACTGAAAAAAAAAAAAGCCAAACTCAGAGTAGGTTAGTAAATGCTTTTTTCCTTGTCTTACTGAGGACGATAGCACAAGAGACAGTATTTCAGATTGCTCTGAAAGAACTCTTGTAGAGCTTGTTAGTTTATAGATTATATGCAAAAAGGGGAAGGGGTAAGCAGTTCTCTGAGGTGTAATTGTATGTCACCAGGTGTAATATGTTTGGTTGTAAGAATTAAGGTTTAATGATTTCCACATAAACACATGAAAGACCCTTAGGTCATCTTCATCCATTATGTTTCCATCGTTATCTGATTGTTCAGAAATATTGCCTGCATGCCCCTGCTTAAGTGGGTTTCTAGTTCTTCTTGTTTCTGGTTTCTCCTTGAAGACACTTGAGAAGGTCACAGAAGGCTGACATCAGTCACCTATTTTAATGCACACTTGGTACTCACAGCCACCCTGAAAATTAGAACACAGCACTGATGCTTAAAACATAAGGTAATTGAGGCTCATGAAGTTAATTGATCTGGGAAACAAAGACAAGAAAAATTATTAAATTCCCTTACTACTTGCAGCCCATTCATTGACAAGTCCTTGAAACAGGCAGAGTGATATTCCTGTAGGAGCTCAGCAGCCTGGATGTTGACACTTGGCTAAGGGCAAAAGGCCATCTTAGCCTGACCCCCTGGGATTCTGTAAGTCTACTTTAACATATAAAAATTCCCTTGATAACACATAAAAATTCCAAGATACATGTTGGCAGTCATTCTCCAAGGATATGACCCACCAATATACATCTGAAGAAAAACTCATGACTGAGTTTTCTAAACAGTAATAAATGACCTTTTCCTAACAATAGCTAGCCCCTTCGGGATCCTAAAAACCTTGTTTCCAAAATAGCTGGGAGCCTTACACGCTATCCCTAACCCCCTCCAAACTTGAAAGTACATAATGGACCACTCTTCATGGACCCCAGTGCAGCTAATTCTGTCCACGGGTCCTGTCCCTGTGCTTTAATAAAACCACCGGTTTTCACCAAAGATGTCTCAAGAATTCTTTCTTGGCTATCATCTTCGAACCCTGACATCTTTCCTACATCATTAATGAGTGACCAAATCCACATTGTGAGTGTTGGGAGGAAAAATGTTTCTCTACACTTTAAGGTTCTTTTGTCTGGTCTGAGAATTAAATTGACATGAGACAGATTAATAGAAGAAGATCAAACAGAAGTTTAATAATATGTATACCTTCTTTATACATGGGAGACCCAGAAAAACAGAATAACTCCCCAAAATGGCAGAAGCCATCACTTTAAATACCATCTTCAGCTAAACATAAAAGTCAGGTGGGAGGTTACTGGGAAAAGCACAGTTAAAGGTTGTTACCCAGATTTAGTCCATGCCTTCGTCATTGCTAAGAGTTTTATAGGTTGTGACATCTGCCTCTTCTTGATACAAAGGAGATGCACGTACAAATGGAGATTTCCCTTATGCATGCGCATGTCTCTTTCAAAAGGGTAACATCTACTTGGTTTTCAATTTTTCTCTTGTGTTTGCAGTTTCTTAAGAATAACCAGTTTAAGGGCACCTGGGTGGCTCAGTTTGTTAATCAGCTGCCTTCGGCTCCGGTCATGATCCTGGCGTCCCAGGATTGAGTCCTGCATCGGACTCCCTGCTCAGTGGGGAGTCTGCTTCTCCCTCTGGCCCTACCCTCTCCCGTGCACTCTCTCTCTCTCACACACTCTCTCTCTCAAATAAATAAATAAAATCTTTTAAAAAAAAGAATAAACAGTTTAAGATTACCAATATGCCAAAGAGGCTTATTTTAGGATGGCAAAATTTGCTCCCCTATATGAAAGAGAGACCAAAATGGGACTTAGATTCAATCTTTATGATGAAGACTAAAATTTTTCTATATAATCGTGTTGTCTCATATAAAGGTAGAGGTTTATCTTTGGGGTTGAGTTGCACAAACTTCCTTTGTATTTTTCATGTAGCATATGTGATCACATAGAACTTACCATGATTAGATGATTAGTTATTAAAACTATTACTGATCATTTATTCTCTCCTTTCTAATATACAGATTTACTTGTTTCTTCATCTTATGGCTTTGGTTAGAACTAAATAATAATAAAATTGCCTATTTAAGATAGTTATTTTAATCATGGTAAGGAAATATCATTTATTTATTTATTTGTTTATTATTTTTAAAGATTTCATTTATTTGAGAGAGTGAGAGAGAGAGAGAGAGAGAGAGAGAACATGAGCAGGGTGAGGGGCAGAGGAAGAAGCAGACTCCCTGCAGAGCAGGGAGCCCAACATGAGGCCCGATCCCAGGACTCCAAGTTCATGACCTGAGCCGAAGGTGGACTCTTAACCAACTGAGCCACCCAGGCACCCCAGAAAATATCCTTTAATATTTAATTAAATGTTATTAGTCATGTGCATTATACTTATTAAGTAAATGCACAACATAAAGTAAATAAAGAGGCTTATTGTTATGTTACATTGCATGAATATGCATTTCTTAGTATTAAACACCTTTGTATGCCTTAATTTGAATCTCAGATTATTAGGGTGGATGATTTCTTAGTAAGTATATAATTCACTTTGTGATTTTTTTTTAAAGATTATTTTAACTATGTTCATGGGAGATACTTTTTAAATATTTCATTCTTTTTATTTTAACTTTTTCGGGAGTTGGTATCAGAGTTATATTTGCTTTGTAAAATTACTGGAAAAGAAACCACTTATTTTTCTATGCTTTTATATATATATTTTACAGCTTAGACTCAGACTTTTAAAAAAGATACTCACTAATACACCTGTCTGGTTATTGAGCCTTTAATAGAGATTTTATTTTGAATAATATTTTGAGTTTCTTGCAAAAACATTCATATATTTACCAGATTTACCATTTTTAAGTTAATATAAGATTCATATACCCAGTACCTGATCATCTAAATGAAACAAGTAATTGTGTTTAAAACAATTTTTACATTTCCTATATTTGATTTTCACTCAAATTTTTAATTTTTTAAAATTTGTATTATAATTTTGTATATTTTTGTACATTTTGTCACATTTTTATATATTATGGGTTAGTTGGTAAAGAATTAACTCATATCTTTATCAGTTCTCCTTTATTTGTTTATAATTCATTGCCTTTTGTTTAACATTTAATTTAGTATTCCTTATAATTGACTTATATATATTTTGTTTTACTATTTTAAATTTTTGAGTTAAATACTTAATATTTATAGCTATGCATTTTTTTAAAGATTTTATTTATTTATTTGACAGGGAGAGAGACAGGGAGAGAGGGAATACAAGCAGGGGGAGTGGGAGAGGGAGAAGCAGGCTTCCTGCTGAGCAAGGAGCCCGATGCGGGGCTTGATCCCAGGACCCTGGGATCATGACCTGAGCCGAAGGCACACGCTTAAGGACTGAGCCACCCAGGCGCCCCAAATATAGCTATGCATTTTGAATGAAATATGGGATTATCTCCCTAGTAATTGGCTGGGTTTCTTTCTTTTAACAAAGGACTAATCCCAACATACCTATTTTTATTTTTATTTTTTTGTGATTATCTCATTTTATTTATTTATTTATTTATTATTATGTTATGTTAATCACCATACATTACATCATTAGATTTTGATGTAGTGTTCCATGATTCATTGTTTGCCCGTAACACCCAGTGCTCCATGCAGAACGTGCCCTCTTTAATAACCATCACTGGGCTAACCCATCCTCCCCGCCCCCAGAACCCTCAGTTTGTTTCTCAGAGTCCATGGTTTCTCATGGTTCGTCTCCCCCTCCGTTCTCCCCACTTCATTCTTCCTCTCCTGCTATCTTCTTCTTTTTTTAAAACATATAATGTATTACTTGTTTCAGAGGTACAGGTCTGTGATTCAACAGTCTTACACAATTCGCAGTGCTCACCATAGCACATACCCTCCCCAATGTCTACCACCCAGGCACCCCATCCCTCCCACCCCCCACCACTCCAGCAACCCTCAGTTTGTTTCCTGAGATTAAGAATTCCTCATATCAGTGAGGTCATATGATACATGTCTTTCTCTGATTGACTTATTTCGCTCAGCATAATATACCCTCCAGTTCCATCCACATCATTGCAAATGGCAAGATTTCATTCCTCTTGATGGCTGCATAATATTCCATTGTATATATATACCACTTCTTAAAATTATGGAATGCTTCACGAATTTGCATGTCATCCTTGCGCAGGGGCCATGCTAATCTTCTCTGTATTGTTCCAATTTTAGTATATGTGCTGCCGAAGCGAGCACTCAACATATCTATTTTTAAATATTATATGAGAGTGGTGGTGGTGGTTGTCTTGTTTCAACCTTCCCTTAATTTTTAGTTTTTTTTTGAGTTTTAAGTAGGTAATGTTTAAAAATATATTGCAACTTCCTTTATAATCTTAAATATAATCTCATTTTCATTTTCAAGAGAGACTTGAAAGAAAAATATTTTTTGTGGTACACAAATTTTATATATATGTGTGAAAAATATATATTATAATGCTAAAATTATATCCTTTAAACTTTTATCTATTTAATCAGTCATAACTGAGAACCATACTAATTCTACCTCAATTAAATCTCTTCTAATTATAACTTAATTATGTATTCATGTATCTTGAATACATTTTGCTTTATAAATGTTTGATATGCAACTTACTGATTAAAGATTACCTTTGCTATATATTCATTGACTATTTTGCCTTATATCATTAAGTACTTTAATTATTTTCCATGTAAAATCTTTCCCCTTAAATTCTACTTTGCCTGAAATCAATGTTGCTACTCAAAATTTTTTATTTTTATTTTCCATATTAATCTATATATTAATCTAGGTATTTTATATTTTTAAACTTCCAGGAAAAATTTTAACATTTCCTGGAAATAAAATAGAGTTTTATTTATTTATTTATTTATATTCTATATAGAATATATATAATAAATATATACTATATATTTATATTATTTATTCATTTATTTATTTTTATAAATTCAATCTGACAGTCTGTTTTTAATAGTAAGTAGTAGAATTTATGTCTGTTTGCCATACTGTTTGTATTTTCTTCTCTGAACTCATTTATGCTTTGTAAACAGCATTCTGTGTGTTTGTTTTCTCCTTCTTGGAATATGTTTTTGACTTTATATTTTTTAACATTAAAAACTTACATATGTAACCCTTATTACCATTTAATATTAGTCATTCAGCATTCAACACATATTTATAGCTATTTATAGGTAGGTTTTTATGTATCAGTGAATAAAACATACAAATATCTCTCTGTAATAGAGGTCATCACAAAATAAACAAGTTAATTACTTGTTCTGTTTTAAAATGTTACTACAAAAAAAAAAATAAATCAAGAAAGTAGTGTAGAGATTGATGGCAGTAGAGATAGGGCGGTGTTATGGTTACTATTGCTACTAAGAAACTACCCCACAATTTAATAACTTAAAACAACAATCATCTTATTATATCTCGTGAATACTGTGGGTTAGGAATATTCTGGCAGGATTCATCTGAGCGATTCTTCTTCTTTTATGTGGTGAGGGTTACTCAGTGCTACTCAACTGGCAAATAAACTAGAGGGCCCAAGGGGCTTTTTCCTATGTCTTGTAAATCAGTGAGAGTGGCTAGACAGATGGGCTCAGCTGGGAGGCACTCTTCATTGGAGAGTCGCACATGACTTTGCTATCATACTGGTATCAAGGTAGTGGAACTTCTTATATGGTAGCTGGGCTCCCATGGATTGAGCATTCTGAGGCAACCAGGGGGAAGCTCTGTGGGCTTTTAGTTTAGCAGTAGAAGTCACACAAAATTACTTGCTGGAGTCTGTTGTAGCAGTCACAAGCATGCTCAGGTTCAAGGGATCCATCACTTGATGTCAACCTATTTTGAGGCCATGTTTAAAGCTGCCAGACATGGCAATTACATATCAGGTGCAAGGCATTTGAGGAGAGACTTGAAAGAGATGAGGAGGACCATGCTCTGCTGAGAAAAGAGCATTCCAGAGAGAACCTAGCTTGTACCAAAACCCTGAATCAGAAGCACGTGGCCTTATTCTGAGAATATCATCATTGAAACCAGAGTGGTTGGAGGATAATGAGGGAAAGAGAGAGCATCAGTAGATGATGCCAGAAACATAAAGGAGAGGAGGCAGATTATGGAGAAACAGCCTTGTAGACCATTGTAAAGACTTTGGCTTTTCCTCTAACTCGGATGGCATCCCTAGAAAGGTTTTAAACAAAGAAGTAGCGTGATCTGGGTTATTTTTAATAACATCCCTCTGTCCTTGTGCTAAGAATAGTTGAAGGGGATCAATGGCAGAAGCTGGGAGAGACCAGTCAGGAGGTTTTTGTAATAATCAGATGAGGGGATAGCCATGGACTAGACTAGAATGGTCATGTTCGAAGAGGTCACCTGTGGTCTAAATCTGGATTCCTTGCATAGAGCCTAAAAGAATATTTTGTGCTGTCTCTTGAGCTCACAGTGTTAGATAAGGGACGTAGAATGCTTTTCCTTCTCTTTGCCCCTAAAAATTCTCAATATCTAATATTGTAACTTGCAATGTATAATATAATTATATTAATTCAATATGTTATTTTCTCTTGCAATTATACTTTAAGAATATTACTGTGGCAAACAATTATAAAATATGTAAAATTAGCCTTATGCTTAATTGAGTCAATTGTCTCAGGATTTTGGATTTACAACTTCCTAATTTTTGAAGCCTTTGTTTTTACTATTTTCCCTAATATGTACCCATAGGTCCTTGAGTAAATTATTATTGGAAAAGCAAATCAGTTTTTATATACAGAATACTTCTCATTCAACCTTGAGAAAGACAACCTGATGGGTGTAATATTCTTGGTCATATTCTTATTCTCTTAAAAGCTCCATGTCTTCTGGTATGTTAATACGGCAAAAGAAAGGTCTAAAGCAAGCCTGACATAATTTATTTTTAAAGGACTGTGTTGTTGTTGTTGTTGTTGTTGCTACTGCTGTTGTTTTACTGTCTGTATGTAAGTTGGATTTTTTTTTTAATTTCTGGAGTTTGACTAGTTTCTGTCTAAATATGGATAACACTTCACTGTTTTCCCACCACTGTCCCTACAATCTGGTTAGTCATTTTAGTCTTCATAGTTCATGGTTATTGTTTTAGATTAAGTGGCTCTTGTTTCTTTCTGAGGTAAACAAATTATTTTTGAGTTGAAACCCCAGTCTCTGGCATTCCCATCTACCATCTTTTCTGTCATTGTTTTATCTCTCTTTCCACCCCACCCCCGCCCCGGGCTCCGATTCAATTACCACTTGAACTGTTCAGTGTATCAGTTTGCTTGTCCCTGGATTCCTTTGTGGTTGGAAATTCTGCTACTACATTTATTTTTCCTCTAAGCCTCCTAATCTCAGGCATCTCCCATTTTGTCATTGTAACTTCCACTTTCTGTTTCATAAATGACTTGCCTTTCTACATATTCTTCCTAGTCTAAGTACTTTAAAGCAATTTTCTAAATATTTCTTCTGGTTCCCTAGTCAAATCTTTTTAAGAGATACTCTTTGCCCCTGAGTCTTCATGATAGGAACATGATGTTCCCTCGCCGTTTTTACAGCATGGTTTTTATTTGTGTATATGTGTGTGTGTTTATTTTCCCCACTCACTTTATTTAGAAGGTAGTGATGTTTATCCAAAATTAGGGTATGATATCAAAAAGTAATAACCATTTTCTCATTTATTTACCTTCCAGATGATGACTGAGCTCCTTTTTGATCTAAACTGGAGAGCAGATTGATAGACACGATCCCTCTCAGTGGCCAGCAAGCCTTTATTGGAATAGCGTAACTAGGTTACAGTGGATACCTATTTTATCTTATGTGGTTCAAGGTACCAGACATGTTATCATGCTCAGCATGCACATATAGTGGGGGACAGGTGTGTGGCAAGAATGAGCACTATTTATAGATTATACATGTTATTGCTTTCTGGGCCGGAATTCTAAAGGAGGGCTGTATTTTATTTGGACATTAAATTGAAATAGCCTATTGATATAGTGGAGGTCACTTGTTTATTGGTAGTTCCCTGTTTTGCATTGTAATCTCTCTCCATTGTTCCCTAAACTTCATTCAGATCCCGTTGTACTAATAAATAGCAACGTGTAACATGGGGAAGGGAAGGGAAAAGAAAAAGAGGCTGAGTTCATGCTTGTGGGGGGTGCAGTGGGAAGCAGCCGAGGGAGAGAAGGATGCTGGGAAACCTATGTGATTAAGCTCTGATCACTCAGGTTATCAATTGCTTCTAGCACCCATTCTGCTCGGCTGCCTCCCCGGCCCTGACAAGGCTTTTCTTGAGGGAACCCCACTCCCAGGCCCGGCAGGCCTCTGATGCATCTTGTCCTTTTATTGTAACTGCAGTCTCTTAAGGAGGCTACGCATTATGAGTCACGTGGGAGTGGCCAGTGTCCGGCCCCTCAGGAAGCAAGACCGGGACAGGAGAGGAACGTCCTCTGGGATGCTGCAGGAGTGACTCAGAGAATAGGCTATGGGGAGCCAAATACTGTCTTACATGATTTTTATAAGGAGGAAATTCTGTCTCATGAAATAAAATATGGAGAGGATGATTTAACTTAATTGTTCTTATAGTCTACATATTGAGTGTCAGTTTTAGCATTTGGTGTTGTTTATACTGTTTGTTCTGTTTTCCTAATTTCTTTCTTTTCTCTCCACTAATGGGAACTTGGATGGGACTCCATGATAGACTACCAGAAGCTGGATCAAATCAGCATTAAAATGAACTTACACATTCATGGCATTTGTTACCAAATTCAGGAATGTATAGACATGACTCATAACATTTTTATAAGGACCAATTCTGGAAAAGACAAACTGTTGCCTGAAATTGATTTTTTAGTTTACCTTTGTATCTGTCATACATTCACTCAGATAACAAATATGTATTGAGTTCTCATATTCCAAACAAGTGGCCAAGCCCAGGAACTAGAGGATGGTTAAGACAGACATGCTCCTTGACCTCAAGAATTTACAGTGGAGAAGGGAGTTACAGACTTGAAACACATCACTGTGAATTGATTACTTAATTACAGTAATGATGCATGCATCCCTGAAAACTAGGTGTTAGCAAGCACTAGTTGAAGTGAGAGCAAATAACGTAGGAGGGATATCCTGGTTGGTGGTTGTATTAGTATCCTGTGACTGTTGTAACAAATTACCACTGAGACACTTAAAACCACAAAAACGTATTCTTTAATAGTTCTGGAGGTCAGAAGTCTGAAATTCCTATCCCTGGGCCAAAATCGAATTGTCAGGCCAAGCTCCCTCTAATGGCTCTAGGGAGAGTCCATCCCTGGCCTCTTCCACCTTCTGGCATTTCTAGGTTTGTGGCAACATCACTCTGATCCCTGACTTGTGATCCCCCTGTCATCTTCTTTTCCTTCTGTAAAAATGAAATCTCCCTCTAGCTGCCACTTATGGATATACAGGTGACTGCATTTGGGGCTCACCCAGATAATCCAGGGTAATCTCAAAATCCTTAATCATTAATAAAAAATATTTTTAATGTTTACTGCACCTGACTGAGGGAAGGTTCTAAAAGGATAGAACTTTTCAGGCAGGGAGGATGGAGTGGGAAACCGTGCGGGGTGTGGCAGAAATCATTTAAGTGACTGAAAAAGGATAAGAAGGAAGTATAGAGAGTAAGGGAGAGATGGACCAGATTTGCCCAAAGCTGTGTAATCTCTCAGCCATTTGGCCCAGAAATACCTGTTCTATTTGAACTCTGGAGGCTATGAGAAATGTCCTACATTCTGTGTATGTGTATTTTTCATATACTGAGTCAGCCAAATGTGTTTCTGTGGTATACACAACTGTTAGGAATCTAAAAGTCCCTGGGCACATACAGTTCTGTCTACAGAACCAAGTCTAGCTGTTTTCTGCACAACACAACTGAGTTTGCCAAGAAATAGCTGGAGAAGAAATTTTCTCCTATATACAAGTGGACACATTAAATTCTGTTATGCAAGTGGATCATTTTCTCGGGACCCTGTGATAGCAGGATTTTAGCTATGGTCTAGTTAAGATGAGGTATGGGCAAAAAGCTCAGTTATTTCCCCACCTTCCTCTCCTTCTTGCTCTTCATAACAACTATGATTTGAAACCTATCAATTTGTATTTTGAGATGCAACAGACCACAAAATGGAATGGTTAGACAGAACCTCAAGTTGGAATTGGAGACGAGATTGAAACTGGATATTAAAACTGATGTGTTATGCTCAAATTCTGATTGCTTTATAAATACTATTTACCACAGGATTATTTTTCTGAAGAATGGCTATTTACAAATCTTTAAAACTTCACATCTCTTCCATGGGCCCAGAACTCCAGCTTTTTGCTGTTACAAATAAAAATAAATAAACATTTTTATCCTTTTAGTTCTTGTTATTATGCCTGGCTTTTCCTAATTCCTGTGTGATTTGTTTGATCATGCCTAAGATAAGAGCAGACAGAGAGGTGTTCATAATAAGAGCTACAAAATGCAGTTTTTGACTCCCTTGCCAGGCTCCCATCGCCATTCCAAAAGTACATAGACCACATGTCAAGACTCTCCAGTTCCTAGAGCACTGATGATGGGCCTGCTTTAAATTTTGGAAATTAAATCTACAAAGTCATTTCTTTTATAAAACGACAAAACAGTTTTTTTTTCAAAAGTGAGGGAAGGAAAAAAAGAAAATGATCCCATTAGATGTAGGATGAATGAATCTATTAAAAAAATTTAACTGTCTATCCAATTAAAATGTGTCTCACCATTACACCTACCCTTCTCCTCTCACTGGTGTTCATTTGTTAGTAAATTGCTTGTCCTGTTCCTATTTGCCATGTAGGATAGTGGAGGCCGTGAAGTTCTCCAGACCAGACCTCTGCTTTGTGATTTATCTCAAGTCACTCTGACCTTGAGATTCTTTGTCAATGGTGCTTCAATACATTATCCAGAGAATATATTCTTTGTGAGTGGTGATATAAAATGTCAATTAAAAACAAAAATAAATTCAGGGAAATATTAGCCACCTGCTCTTCTAAGTTCTGCAAGGCTACATTTTTCACCAAGTCAGATAACCAAGTCCCAGTAGAAATGCCTACTCAGAACTAAAATATAACATCACACAGGTAACTCTTAACAAAGATTCATAGAAAAAAGAATCATGTGTACTTAACACCTTTGACGTTTTTGAAATTGCTGAAGATAGTTGTGGTTGTATTGCTCATCGTCTGTTCCTTAAAGACTCCAGTGCTGTGCTTGAGAGTTTAGAGATACCCAGCTGCTGACATTTGCAGATACTACTTTCATTAGCTAATTGAAACCTATTTGAATCGTAAGCTTCCTTTTGACCTTCACCATCAAGAGGCTCAGGGCTGAGTTTTAGACTGCAGTGCAGTGTCTCTTTCCTGGGTCTTCTTATATAATTGTCATCTGCCTCCCTTCATTATTCTGTCATTGCGCCCTTGCTTTATAGTGTGTGCGCCTTTTATTATTTTAAGCTGTCTCAAAGGCTTTTCTGGAAATATACAGTACATGGGTGCAAAATGATGAAATAAACATACCTCTTCATTTGTTTTAAAACATGGTTCAGTTGGACTAGATGACTTCTAAGGTCCTTCCCAGCTTTAAATTTATGTTACTGTCACTGAAGACAGACAACAAATCTATTAGACTACAGGCCAAGAGATGAATGCTAAGTACTATATTCCTGGTGCAGGTGTGTATTTCTCTTTGAAAGCAGAGTGCTAGATTCAGCAGCTTGCTAAGGACTCTCACAGTCTTACAGTGATAAGACATGAGAGCTAAAAAAAAAAAAAAAAAAAACCCAAAACCAAAAACAGAAGATCTCAGTGAAAATATTTTTTCGCTCTTAAGCATCAACAAAAAATAAAGAGAAAAGAGGAGAGCTTAAATATTTCTTTTGAGGCATTTATATAGATTCAAACAACAAGTTTAGCTTCATGAGTGTAGCTAATTTAATGAAATTAGTTGCATTTGAATATTGTCACAGTCTTGTTACAACATTAGCATTAAGCGTGATTAAAATTTATTCTTTGTGCCTATATGGGTCCCCAGAGCATCAGCTGTCAACACCTTCATAATAAACTAGCCCATGGTAGCTTTCAGGGAACTTTGACATTCAGAGCAGGTGGTTGGGCCACTGCTTTAGAGGAGAACAAATCACATTTTAAGATATATTTCCTGTTTGTATGAATTTAGAACACAAGAAATGATCAATAGCATTGTTTACTTTTGCTAGTATGATGAAAGTCATTTAAAATACAGGAAGTGCTAGATACTATGGACTGAAAATTTCCAAAGCTGATCAAAATATTTTCCTTAAGGGCGACTGAGTTACGATGAGAAAACCCAAGCTATAATTAAGAGATGTGTTTGTGAAATATAAATATTATTTTATAGTAAATAAAATTTCCCTAGAGGAAAATGGATCATGACTTCAAGGAAAGAGGTTTATATGTAAAGTCTATTGATTATTTGGTGTTCAAGGGGAAATTTGGTATCACACAAGTGCCTTCCAATTTCTTTACATTACTCTGTGTAGTGGGTTGAAGATGGTGGCCCTAGGAAACCAGTACACTCTGAAATTCAGAGGTTCTTTCTCTCTGATTTTATTATGCTACCTATTGGTAAGAATTACCTAGCAGTTTCATTTGGATGGTATTTTGGTAGTCTTAGAATTATTGTACCTTGACCCTAATTTTGAAGTATTTATGATGCAGTTGGTAGTTTTATATTTGCAATTTAATTAATGTTGTCATCAATTACATATAAAACAAAACTGTCTAAGATGCTGGGAACCTTTAGGATTTGGTAATGTCTAATCAAAGGTTGTTAAATGAAAGTTATACCCCAAATAATTTTGAGTGCTTTTTGGATCCAAATAGTATTTATTAGTATTCAGATAATAGTTATCCCTTAAATAGTATTTTACTTTCATATAATGATATCAAATAGTGAAGTGAGACAGAAAATCAGTGCAAAATGATAATTATCAATTATCATAAATCCATGAAAGAGAGCCCATATCTTACTAAGAAGAATTTAATTTTGAATGTGTGTTTGGAAAATAGATGTTAGTATAGCATTTCATAACTCATATAACAGTATGTGCAATTGATGATAGCTAGAACTGATCATTTTATTTTATTTTAGAGATTTTATTTATTCATTTGAAAGAGAGAGAGAGCAGAGAGAGAGAGCAAGCCTGAGCACATGAGCGGTGGGGAGGGGCAAAGGAAGAGGGAGAAGCAGACTCCTGCTGAGCAAGGAGCCCAACGCGGGGCTCAATCCTACGACCCTGAGATCATGACCTGACCCAAAGGCAGACGCTTAACTGACTGAGCCGCCCAGGCGCCGCGGAACTGTTCATTTTAAATTCGACAGTTACTTTGAAGAAAATGAGAGTAATTATTTATAAAACAAACCATTATTATTATTTGCTTTGAATTTTAATTTTTAATTTTTAATTTATTTTATTTTGTTTATTTTTTAAGTAGACTCCATGACCAGTGTGGAGCCCGTCATGGGGCTTGAACTCATAACCCTGAGATCAAGACCTGAGCTGAGATCAAAAGTCAGATGCTTAGGGCGCCTGGGTGGCTTAGTCGGTTAAACGTCTGCCTTCTGCTCAGGTCATGATTTCAGGGTCCTGGGATTGAGCCCCGCATTGGGCACCTTGCTCAGCAGGGAGTCTGCTCCCTCTGCCCTTCCCCCCTGCTCTGATATCTCCCTCTTCCTCTCTCGATCTCTCTCTCAAATAAAAAAGTAAAATCTTAAAAAAAAAAGTCAGGTGCTTAGCCCACTGAACCGCCCAGGTGCCCCTGCTTTGAATTTTTAATTCAAAAACTTAAAATTATAAAAACAGAGCTCGCTATACTTAAGGTATTTATTGTTTCTTGGTAAGATTAAGGAAGGGTTAGGAGAAATGAAATAATTTAAGGAATGTACTATTTTTTTTATATAGGGGTAAGTTTACTTTTAATGCAATTTTTATTAGGTAGTCAACGTTTGTTGAAATGAGAGCCTCCTAAACACCACTGATTTTTATAGTCACTAGTTTTTCATGTGGAAATATCATCTTTCAGGTTCACCCAGCTGCTTATCTTACAAAATATCTTGAAACAGCTTATTTGTGATTCACCTGGCTAAACTGACAAGCACCAATACATGCCTTGCCAATCAAAGAGTTAGGGTGAAGATTGATTAATAGCCTATCTTTAATTAGGTCCTGTTTTTTAACTCTAAACATATTCATATTTTATTTATTGTAGGGATCTAAACATTCTCTGTTGGCTACTAAATGAAGAATGACCTTGCCTTATTAAAATAATGTTAATGAGTGTTATCCATAAGATATCACAAATACAATACCTGCAGCAGGAAATTAGTTATCTATAAATAATAATAAACACTGTAACAAGGTCTCTATTACTTCTCTTTATTTTGACTTCATTATTTAAGTTCAGAAACCTAGATCTCAAATTTAGGCATTATTTATCTATAATTATAAAGCCAAATAAATAGTGGAGATTAACTTAAAAATAGTTTAAGAGTCCACAATTGAAGTGTAGATAGTGCAATCACAAAAGGTTTAATCATTCTGAATTGATTCTACAGATGTCTCCATTCTTTAAATCCCCTGTAAGCCTCTTACCTACCATGAAAGCTTATCCGCATAAACCTGGCACATAAAATCAATCATATGACTTCTTTTGGTTCTGAGATTTCAAAGATTAAGACCTTCGCTGTAGAAGAGAAGTGCTATATAGAAGCTGCATGTACACAGAGCCACACTCAGTAGTGGTATCCAGTGTTACCCAAATGTTTGGGGCAAATTTACACACAGAAATACCTGTGGTACTTACTTTCACGTTTGCTGCCAGAGCTAGGAAGGGAGACCCAGAAATGGTTTGAAGGAAAATTTGTTGTTGAAGAAGAGGTTTGTTGATGAATACATACAGTGTTCTTCCCAGACCTTTTTACCCAAGATGGCAACATATTTGCCAGAGCCAAAGACACTCCAGTGTTTTGCCTTCTAGAATTTAGGAGACCCAAAACTCTGGAAATTCAAGGAATTTTAATATACAGTCACCTAGCCAAGTCATACAAAAAAATAATAGGCAAACAAACAAACCATTCATTAGTATTACTGTTACTATTACCATCACCACCAGCACCAACGTGGTCCCCGTTCTCACTCTTTAACTTTTAACAAAGATGGTAATGATGGTAAAAAAGAGAAAGCCTCTGATCAGATGTTTTCCTCATTTCGTATTAATTTTGAAGTTCTTATATCCTGTCCCAGTGAAGTTATCAAAGGCTTCTAAGACAGACCACTTTAAGGGTTTTGTAAGAAATTCCAGGGTCAGATTCCAGATATTTTTTTCTATCTGAAATTGTCTGTGCATCAAAATACCATACTTTTGATGTGAATCTGAAACAAATTCTACTGCATTCTAAATAAAGTGAAATTAATATCAACTAGTAGGGCATGACATGAGTTTCCAATAAGAAATATTGGTAAAGTCAGGAGAAATGACTTCCTAATGACATACTGTGTGTAGATTTATTAGCACCTCTTTTTAATATTTCATATGTTGAACACAAAGAGAATTGGAACCTTGTTAATCATCATTTTAAAACATCTTTGTAGAACGTAAATATATCAATGCTTGCCTTTTTTCCATACTAATGAAAAGCAAGTTGTACTTGGGGAGTGAGTATTCCTATTAAAGTGCTGTCATCTATTACCAGACCTGCTTAGAAGAAATAAGCACAGATGGTGGGTCTATTACTTCTCTAACAAAAAATGTGCCTCTTTTTTTTTTGGTGTGCGTTTTATTCTCTTCTCCTAGTTGAAATGCAAGCAATTTTTCAAGTCAAGAAACCTCTGTAGGGATCCTTGAAATGTTTTATCCATTACTTGTACATTTAGAAGGAAAACGTGATTAGTGATTTATTAAAATTTCACAATAAGCTCAAAAAGTCTTTGTTAGAAAAATTCTTATTTCATTAAGAAACCATATATTTTGCATGCAAAGTAAAGGCTACAGGGAGTAAGTTTTTATATCAAACCAGGATCCTAAATTACTCATTTAGTGATGACAAAACCATTTAGCCCACGTTAAAAATACCGGTGTGGATCTTTTATTTATACATGGTTCAATGAAAATTTGTTTGTTGTATACATATTAAGAAAAAGAGCAGAAGGAGTTTAATAATGTAAGTGTTTTATTTGGGTTGAAAATACATGCATACAATGAAATATTCAAATCTTAACTGTACAATTCAATCTTCTTTTTTTTTTTTACACAAAATGAGAATTCTTGTGTAACTAGCACTCAAATCAAGGAACATATTACTAGAGCCCCAGAAATCCACTTCAGCCTTCTAGACAGTATCTCCTAGAGTAGTGCTTATGGTGATTTAGAACATTGATTTATTGTTAAACTTTTATAGATGGGGTCATAGTGCATGTTCTATACCTTGCTTCTTTCATTCAGCATTTAGCTTATAAGATATTACATATAGTTATAATTCATTCATTCTCATTGCTGTATAGTATATTATTATATAAATATACTCCCATTTATTTTCCCATCTTAATGCTTATGGACATTGGGGTTATGTCCAATTTGGGGCTATTTTGAGTAATACTTCCCTGAGCATTCTTATACCTGTCTTTTGGTAGACATTGTTGAGTATATCCCCAGGACCATGGGATTGTTAGCTTTAGTATACATGTCAGATAGTGGTTTATATCAGTTTGCACACCCATCCACAAAGAGAGAGCGCTCCAACTGGTCCATGTCCATGCCAACACTTGGTATCATCTTTTTCATTTAAACTCTTCTGGTGTGTATGTACCACTGTTGCATCGTAGTTCTTAACTTTATGAAAACAGAAAAGAAAAACTTATTTTTAAAACTTATATTTCTGGGGCGCCTGGGTGGCTCAGTCGTTAAGCGTCTGCCTTCGGCTCAGGTCATGATCCCAGGGTCCTGGGATGGAGCCCCGCATCGGGCTCCCTGCTCAGTGGGAAGCCTGCTTCTCCCTCTCCCATTCCCTCTGCTCGTGTTCCCTCTCTCGCTATGTCTCTCTCTGTCAAATAAATAAATAAAATCTTAAAAAAAAAAAAAACAACTTATATTTCACTTGAAGTATCTTAAATGCCCTGCAGCAGTGTTTTTCCTTATTTAAATAATATGTAAGAATAGTGATACTGAACTCCTGAATAATACACTAGTTTGGAATGAGATTCTTGATCAGTTGTAATTGTGATAAAATTTATCTGTGTTATCAACTGTGATAGTTAAGAATAAAAATGTGAAATTCTTCAGATTAATATGACGTGACATTCCCGCATCTTGAAAGTAAGTTCATGGTCTGTACATAAACCAAGATGCAACCAAAGTAATAGTTTACAACTGACCCTTGAAGGATGTGGGGGTTAGGGGCATAGTCAAAAATCAACGTATGACTTTTGACTCTCCTGAAACTACAAAGAGCCTACTGCTGACCAGAAGTCTTACTGATAACAGTCAATTAGCACGTATTTTGTGTGTTATATATATTACATACTATATTCTTAGAATAAAGTTAAATAGAGAAAATAAATAAAATGTTATTAAGAAAATAACTAGAAAGAGAAAATATATTTATAGTACTGTATTTATTGAAAAAAAAATCCATGTATAAGTAGACCCAGAGAGTTCAAACCTATATTGTGTAAGGTTTTACTGTATTTAAGTGATGAGACTAAATTTCCATTGCTCATATTATGTCTGTGTTTCTAGAGAAATAGGAAAATCTTATAGCAAACTTGCACTCTATTAGTTTCTTTTCACCCCCCCCAGCAAGCATAACTTCCCTCTTTAGCTGGTAATATACAACTGTTCATTGCGATTTTTGAAGAAAATAGTACATCCTTTTCTAATTATGAGTAGTAAAACATTTGAAAATGCTGTAGTTACAGAAAAAAAGAAAGGATTACAAAAAGAAGAAAAACACTTTGCACAAAACTAATTGTATCTCTATTTTATATTAGTTGGTTTCAAGAGTTTTCATTAATTATTGAGTGATTATATTTTGGAGCTCATGTTCCCTGGATTCATACCCTTGCTGCACACTTAACAAACTGTTGCATTAGGAAAGTTACTGAACATATTCACATCCTAGATCCCCAATCTGTAGAGTGGGAATCCTTATAATATAAATATTATATGATGTATTAATCTGGATTCTCCAAGAAGCAGATGCGAAAAAGGGATTAAACACAAAAGGGTTTTATTAAGGGAGATGCCTATCCAAACAAATGGGGTGGAAACTGAGTAAGGCTGGAAAAGCTGTTAGTCATGAAGCACGCATGACCCAGAGTGCAGGGAAGGGGTAAGAAGTTTGAGTGGAAGTATCAAGCATGATGTGCAGCCCAAGGAAAGGTTAGCAAGGGTTTCAGGGATTCCTGAGACAAACTTAGCTATCAGAGGAACCCTCTGTCTTCCTGTGATGGCTCTGCATTAATATCCCTGCTGAACACAGTCATCGGTTGGGGACAGGTGCAGGAATAGATTTCAGAGCAAAACAGCAGGTACTCTTAGTCAATTAAACTTGTTGTACTTTGAGGTCCATAGGCACATGCTCATGGCCACAACAAATGATTATCATGTAGATAAATTGACAAACTCCAATGAAAGTATCTAAAACAATGCCTGAATCATAAACATGGATTTGTCCATTTATGTATTCATCATTATTAATAATAAACACATTAATAAAGGAGCCACATATGCAATCTGCTTGAAATATTTGGAAGAAAAATACAATAGTGCTACAGAGGAGTTAAGAGAAGCTTAATATTTATAGTTTACTTAATTCCTCTTAAGTAAAAAATATTATTACATATCAATAGATTTGTGTAATTGATTTCCTTCTACTAATAGTTATTGGTATATATTGCCAAATCCCTAATGTATACTGGAATACCTAACTCTATACCCCTTTATTTCTGCCTTAAGAAGCGGGTTTAAGATTGTTTTAAAAATTAAAAAAAAAGATTTATTAATATCATTATTTTTGTCACATGCAATTGATATTATCAATATAAAAAAGTTGCATCATTTAATTGGAAGGATCTAGCTAGTAATTGTTTGATCCACTTGTATAAATTAGTCACTGGGTGTGCAAAATTTGGGGAGGAATTGGATATTCATTAAAACTTCTTGTATCTGGCCATATTCTCAACAGTGGAACCTCCTTTCATCTTTTCAAAGAGCTTCCATTGCTGTAGAAAATCCACAGGGTTCATGTGAATAGCTGTGATACTCTGCTCAAATAGAGGGAAGAAATATTACATTAAACATAATATGAAAATGCTTGCTGGAAATTCTCTGAGGCCACTTTATTATGACTTCTGTTTGAACAAACAGATTACTAAGAGGAGAGTCTTAAATGGAGAGAGTATGGAATGTTCAGGCCATGGCCTCCTATCTCTTACTTTTCCCTATTTGTACTCTTTGTAATTAGAAACCTAGCTATTCTTCCCTGTGTGTGTTATTCATATGCCCTTGCCATTTCTCCGGCTGGGATGTCATCCTTTGCTCTGGAGTTTACATTAACTATACCATCTAAGACCTGTTCTTCCCGTAATACTTTAAGGGCTAACACAAGCAATAACTTCTTTAATTTTTCCCCAAGTGTCTTAGTCCGGATGGACTTCTCCATATGTTCAGTGTTTACTACCCATGTTATCCCTAACCTCTCACATGGCATATACCGTTCCTTCTAGCTATTCCCATAACATACTGAACTTCTCCTTCATTCCTAGGATTGTGACTGATGAATCTAAATTGTCATTTTGGGAAGATAGTAATTTGCAATGACTTTAACCACCTATGATGTCACCCTATTACATACAACATGATTTACTAGACCCTTGTTTAGATAAATGTTGGTGAAAGATTGTGTTTTTGTCTGCTTGCAAAATATTTTGCCAGTTTTAGTTGTTTATTTATAATGTTCATAATTTTGACTTTTGTAGTCCAGTATGTAAAAAAAAATAGTATTGGGACTCATATATATACCGTATACAATGAATTAAATTGACCCAGGTAATATGGATTCAGACATATGTGTAATTCAGCAAGACCTGGTAACAAAGTGGGATGTACATTAGCTTTCTGTAGTATATTGATAAGTAGTATTAAAACATAGTTAATTTTTGGTTGGGTCTTTTGAGAGAAAAACATTAGAATAGTTCATATTTCCATGGTAAGCATCTTACTAAAATAATGTCGCAGCTGGGCCAGGGCCTGTTCCAAGAAAAAAAGCATTGTTGTACACTCTTAAAAGAGTAAGATTCTGAGCTCAGGTGTATTCAAATGGTTATGGCAGATAATATTCTGATCAGATTACTAAATTCTATATCTTCCACTTTTCACTTTGTTAGCTATACTCAGCGTGTGGTTGGAAATGGAATCAAAGCCCAATCTGGAAATCCCGAAATCAAAGTCAGAGGAACTGATCCCGTGATAAATCAAATTATTGATAAACTGAGGCACGTTATTCAGGTAAGTGCTGATACTCTATTTATTGGTATAATCAGTGGTAAATAATAAGTATTCGCTTTCCATTACATGTGATAAATCTATTAATCCTATCTGATGGTCCTACCTAAATGTGAGTATTGGAATAAATTATTTGTATTGAGATTTTAGAAATATTTTGTTGAGCAATTTTCTTACAGAGTCAATGTACAGTAGTATTTTATTTTATTTATTTTTTAAAGATTTTATTTATTCATGAGAGACACACAGAGAGAGAGGCAGAGGCAGAGGGAGAAGCAGGCTCCCGGCGGAGCAGGGAGCCCGATGCGGGACTCCATCCCAGGATGCCAGGATCGTGACCCGAGCCGAAGGCAGACGCTTAACCACGGAGCCACCCAGGTGTCCGTACAGTATTTTAATGGAGGGCGCTCCGTATCTGTGAAAAGTAGCCATAGCCTCAGCATCTCAAGGTATAGTGAAAATCGTAGCATAAGCTTCATCCCCGATGAATGAACTTTAGACATGGGGACTGCTGTGACAATTAGGGAAAAAAACAACAACCATAGAAGACACTGGAGTCACTTTGCAGGCAACTCTCTGAGCCTTGCTGTGAAGGGTTTTGCTCCACTTTCAATAAATGTTAAGTCATAAATGGATAATAGGCATTTTTGTATTTATTTCCTGTATCACCTTTTACATGTTATCTTACAATCTACCTAATGACTGTTTATGAAATACTTCTGTTATATCTTTAATAATCTGTAATCAAGTATGTATTACTGTTTTTAATATATAGCATATGAAGCATGTCAATTTCTATCAAAAGAGCATTTCACTGAATAATCTTTTAATTAGAATCAAATATTATATTACATGCTGTAATGGCCATCCTCCGTTATTCATCTATTGGAGTTTGGGGTAAGAAGGACTATATTTTAGGTATTCCTTTTTTTATAACAATTTATCTATGCATATATTCTCATTTTTTCTAAGTAAAACCTTGGGTGGTTTCTTATTTCTGATATTCTATGTCAGAAACTATACCTAAGCATTGTATTGAGTTTTTATGAATATTAAAATATTGTAGGGGTGCCTGGGTGGCTCAGTAGTAGGTTAAGCATCCAAATCGATTTTGGCTCAGGACATGATCTCAGGGTCATGAGATCGAGCCCCATGTGGGTCTCTTTGCTGGGCATGGAGCCTGCTTGGGATTCTCTCTCTCCCTCTCTCTCTTCTCACCACTCTCCCCCTTACTCTCACAGGCATTCTCTCTCTCTCTAAAAAAAAAAAAAAAAAAAAAAAAAAAAAAAAAAAAATCTAGAGTCATTGGTATGCTTTTCATAGTTGTTTTGCAAAACTTAAGTTTATGTAGGGCCAGTTCTTAGGATTCCATTTTTATGAAAGTCTGTATCTTTATCAAAGAAAATGTAAACAGGGGGCACTATGTCCAATACCATAGATCTCTCCCTTTCAGGAAGCAATAATGGTTACTTTGCTTATTCTATGACTGGTGCATTGGGAAAACAGAGCTTTCACCCTGGATGGCAGAACCAAGTAAGTTCCATTGAGAAAAGTGTAAGAGAAAAATGGTGTCATGACTACTAGTGCATTAAACCTCATAGCCTCTAGTGAGTTAAACCAATTCTCTCAGAGAGATATATCCCAGGTAAAGTAAGTAGGTGCCTTATGCTGCTAGTAGGTCAAGCGCTCTAACATTTCTTGAACCTGAGTGGAACTGGGATTGTCAGGAGCTGAATTGACCCTGAAGCAGGCATCAGAGTGAGCAGTATGAATTAGACCACAGTCTGGGGCAGAATGGCTGAGATCAGGTTGAAGATCTGTTGTTCTCAGAAGCAGTGATATTAAGCCCATCAGTAAATGTCACTCAGGCATTTAGAAGAAGGAGGTCACTCTTCCTGTCCAATTTTTGGAACCTTGATTTTCCATAATAAGAAAAACAAAGAAGACATCCAGAAAACAAAAGACATGCATCTTGACTCAGTGAGAAACTAATGGGGATTCAGAAGGACTTAGGATATTAGTTTAATTCTTGAATTTCCAGTGGCTCAATAAACAATCTATTAGGAACTCAACACATAAGAGGCTCCGCAACAGAGATTTGTGTGCAGGAGATTTCTGGCAGGGTGCCTTTGCAATCAGTGAAGGACTGGAGGAAGTAGCACTGTAGAGAGAGAGAGAGTGAGAGCGTGCAATTGTAGTAATAATGGAAGCTTCTTCTGAATCCAGTAGGACCTCTGGAGCTAGGATGGCCCTTTCCAGTTGACCTGAACTGAAACAAGGAGGTGTGGGTTATTGGACCAGTAATTGGATGAGGGCTACTAGGGTGGAGGCAGGGGAGTGTTAACTCAGCTCTGAGTTACCAGCAGCCAACAATATTACCTGCAGCTGGAGGAACAAATACCTTGTTCTAGCTGGCACCTCATAGCTTCATGCACTGTAACATGGTATAATAAGGTATGCAGATCTAGACTATTCAGGAACTCTAGTGCACATTGATCATAAAATCAAAAGAGCTTTAATATGAATCAGTCCCTTTCCTTGAGAGAAAATCTTAGTGGTCTCCAAAGGGGGCTAAACATTCCCCCAGAGAGGGCATAAACCAATCAACTGGAGGGCAGGAAGGAAAAATAGAACTTCACTGTGTATTTATTCTGTCTCGTTATGTTAATGTATTTGGTTGTAGGAAAGTGTATAAAATATGTAACAGCACAATGGCACATGTGTTTAGGGTAGAAATACATAAATTCACATATCAAGTAGGTGTGTGTTCAAACTTTATGGAATATATACATGATGAAAGTTGATGGAAACCTTGTTATAGGTAATGAGGATGGAGCTGCTATATAGGAAAGAGTCCACAGATAGAAGAAAACTATATTCACAAAGAAATAAGTAGATAGTCAAAATATAAAGGTTTATAAAAACTCTTAGGGAGAGGCTTCACTGATATGTTGCCCATCCAGCATAACGTCACCGTCTTCTTGTTTCGTAGGTTTTAAAGCCATATCCTTTTCAAGATGGCAGAGGGAAATAATCCCACTTTTTTTTTTTTTTTTTTTTAGCTCTTGTGTTAAATTGAGTCCCATTCTTTCATCTTTATATTAGTGTGCAGATCTCCAATTATTCATGCTTAAGTTTTGTTCTAGGACTGTAAGAGACTATGATATAAAATGTTACCTTTGAGATCTGTCTTTTAAAGTCTATAGGATAAAGATTGAAACTTAGGTTTTTAGAGAAGATAGCAGAAAGTCATTTTGTTCAAGTGTCATGAAAATATTCACCTTTAATGTCTTAGAACATGTTCTCTCCTAAGCCAGCTGTCTCAAAGATGAAGAAACATTTTTGATTTTGCTAGACTTCTGACTGCTAATCATATATGTGTGCCCTGGCCGGGCTGGCTATTATACTGTCACTATGAGGGGGGGAGTTATAAAGACCTAGCACGGTGTCAGGTCTGAAAAGTTTCAGAAAATTGTCTTCTATAAACAATAGTTTCTTCATTTGGGAGTAGTGTGAGACAAAGGGAGGAAGTAGAAGTAGGTTCAGAATTTAATCTGTAGATTTAGATGATCACTTATTTGTGTTTCCACAGAATTCAGTCTATTTCTTACTGTGATAGATACTAAGTGCATTTAACAATGAAAATTACATCTCTCGTTGTAGGGATAAGCTAATGTTCCTCTTGTCCTTTTCGCCCTATGTAAATATAGGGAAATAAACCAGCCATATTTATTAGCAAAAGTTGGCTCCATACAGTAGCCTCCAAACACCTTTCTTTTTGGCCTGTCATTGAGCTGCACCTCATTTTCTACCCTGTAACTTCTGCAGTTACAGTCACTAAACAAGTGGGTAGGAATTTTACTTTGAAAAATGGCACTTTTTGGATGTCTTAATAATTTGTTCAAAATATTCAAACAGTACTTACTGAGTTCCCGCTATGGGCCTGGTTCTACACAAGGTTAAAGGGGTGAACAAAGCAGACGCAACTCTGTTTACATGAGATTTACATTCTAAGAAAAAATATGTAAGTACAATAACTGTCGGCTGACAAATGTTATAACAAACAAAACAGGATGAAGTAGGAAACGTTACTTAAGAAGAGTGTGCTTGTGGAGGCCACCAAAAGGGGAGGTGGATATTTGGGTTGATACTGAAGAAGGAGAAGAAGGGAATCAGAAAAATCTGGGAGATCTGTGTGTGGGGCAAAAGGAATACTACATTCAAAGGACCTGTGGCAGAAATAGGTTTATTGTATTCGAAGAACAAACAGAAGGCCATGTGGCCAGAACAGAGTGAGTGGAGGGTAGAGAAAGAGAGAGATGCTCTGAATTAGCCGGAATTTGGTAGACTCCAGCAGGGAGTTTAAATTTTATCCTAAGTGGGATGGGAAACCAAAGACTGTAGGCAGAGGACGATATAATTTAATTAATGTTTTGTAAAGATAATTTAGTCTTCACTTTGGAAAATGGACCAAAGTAGAAGAAGAACAAAAATAGAGGAAGTAAGTAATAAAGGCAGAAGATCATGGTTATCGGGACTAGAATAAGAAGAGTGGCCAACATGCGAAGCAGGGAGATTTAGATAAATACGGGAAGGAGAGTTAGTCAAGATTTGTTGATGGATTGGAAATGGGATAGAGAGGGGAAAGCAAGCATGAGAACTACCTTTGGTGGGGTGATAGTGTCATTAATGAAACAAGAAATTCTGGAAATGGAGCAAGTCTGGGGTTTAGTTGTTGGGGTTGATTAGAAATTATGGTTTTGTTACATTTGAAATGCCTCAGACTCCCGAGAGATACAACCAGAATTCAGGGGGCAACCACAGAGCAGGAAGTGCGTGTTTGGGAGCATCGGTGTTAAATAGTATTTAAGTCATGGGACTATGAGGTTGCCACCTTCTTCTTAAAGAATTAATTCGCAACAAAACTGTTAGGGGAGAATATAAAACAGCAGAATCATATGAAAGATGTGTATTCAGAAAATCTAGGAATGGAGAAAGCATTTATTAAATGTGTGTGATACCATGTAGCTACTTAGACAGTTGATGTAGGGCAGACAAGGTATTTAATAACATGAACTTTTCTTTTACTGAAGAATAACCAATGTTCATTATAAGAAATTGAATTTTATTATCTTAGAAAATTGTACAAAAGGGGGGAAAATAAATGTTCTAACACTTATAAAACAAGCAATCTCAGGAAATAAGCCTCGTAGGCTTTTGCTGTACTTAATTATACATATAATTAAATCAAAACTTTGACTTTCTCTTATAAAACAAAATGAGATCAAAGAGTGCATTTGGTTTTGTGTCCCGAAGTACTCACCTAACAACATATAACATATTTGTTTCCATAGCATAAAATACTCAGGAATATGGTTGCTCGTGCATGTGTATTATTCTATCATATGGAAGGACTATAATTTTATTTAATACCAAACTGAAGTTGGATATTTAGGTTGTTACCAATTTTTCACAATAATAAGTACTGCTAATATGAATATTCCTAAAGATGAATCTTTTTACCACTTTTCCCCTTATGATACATTTCTAGATGGTTATAACCAAGAATCTGTTCATTAATAATCTTAGGTATTTTGATAAGTATTGCTAGATTTTTATCCAGAAAAATTGTAAGAATTTATACGTGAAGCACGGGATATTTGTCAACTTTCTCAGCATGTTGAGGGTATAGCTGGGAACTTGGCAGTGACCACACATTGGTGGTAGGAAAATCACATGGAATTCTAGAGACCAAAGTAGCAGTCCTTTAGACATGTTAGCTTGAGCTGGTATCACCTGCAGGTACTGCAAGTATGGCCAAAATAAATATTTTAATTAGAAAATAGTTGCTAAAAATTTCAAGGCTTTCTAGAGAAAAGTCCTAGCAAAAACAAAGAACTTTATTTCATTGTTAGGAAAAGCCCTCTATTTTTAAATCCTACCAAGAAAAAAAAAAGTTGCTCAGAAGATCTGATATAAATGGGGAATTAGGGATTATAGTTTGGTCCTCAGGGAATATCTCAGGCACTTTTTCGAAGTCCCCTCACTGACTCTGTAAGTCCTTCTCAATTGGGGATAGGAAGCGTGGAGAAAAGAAGAAAGTCATGCCTGACCTCCCACCATCTGTCATTCCGCCCCTTTCTCTGGAGAAGCCATTGTGCTAACATACTTTCCAGCACTTTCCTGCGTTTTAAAACCTGTACTTGAGGAAGACAACGCTTGTACTGCTGAAAATTGCCAGTGATGAGTACGGCGCAGTCAAGAGCAAGTGAGGAATTTTCTAAAAGGAGAATTTTTTTTTTTTAAAGATTATTTATTTATTTATTTGACAGAGAGAGAGGGAACATAAGCAGGGGAGGTGGGAGAGGGAGAAGCAGGCTTCCCGCCGAGCAGGGAGCCCGATGCGGGGCTTGATCCCAGGATCCTGGGATCATGACCTGAGCTGAAGGCAGACGCTTAACAACTGAGCCACCCAGGCGCCCCTAAAAGGAGAATTTTTAAAGGGTTAACATGAACTTTCTTAGATGTTTGCATCAAACTGAATTGCCCTTTAATAATAGATTAGAAACAATACCTGATTTCTCTTAGTATACTGACTGAGGAAATGATTGAAAATTTTAATTCAGATTTTTTTCTCTTAGCAAACTCACTTTAAAACTCCTTGTTGTTCATATTTGACTAGGTTTGTTTAGGGCAAAGTTGTCAGGAAAAAATCATGTTTGCAGCAGTTTATCTTTAAACATTAAATAACATCTATCATTTTTCCTAAAAAAACCAAAATGATGTCAGCAGTTAAAAGCCTAACTCCTGAGTATGGTTAGTTATGAACGATAATGACCAATTGCTTAGAAATCCCTTTACTTACTTTCAATATGAAACATAAAAAGTAATATCACAGCAATTTTCTATAATTCTTTTATTGCAAAACCAATAAATGCTACAGTGTTGTTAAAAGTAGTAGATTTAAGTAACATTTTATTTCTTCAAACCTAATAATTACAATACATAAGAGAATATTATCAGTTTCTATTAAATATTCATTTTTATAGAGACTAAAACTTCTTTGGAAATATGTCTTCATGTGTAAAATAAATTTGGTTTTTAAATGTGAGAAAAAGCAATAATCATAACCATTTGCTTGAAACTACAAAATATATAGACATCTTATAATATGTATTTCAATAATCACAACCTACTGGATTCAAGCAGAGATGAGGACGCTCTTATTTCATGTAGGAAAGGATGGCACTAAATTGCCTCTTTTCTTTTTTCCCATTCTCTTCCTAGAATACCGATATGATAAATAGAAACTTTAGAGCTGTGATAGAGTGAGAAGAGATTCTGATTTAAATCTTAATGAATAGTTCTAAGGTTAGTGTCTATAAATACAAAAAAACACCCCAAAACGCACAAGGTTTTTAGAATGTCAGTTTCTGAATTCTGAAAACTAAGTTTTTTTCATGAAAACACTTAATCTAATACACATTTTAGAAACTTCTTCTTATTGGTAATAACTAATAACAGTGATGCAGAACCCGTCAATCATAACTGATTGGTCAGGGGTGTCAGCTGATTCTGTCAATTTCCTTCCCTTCTGCAGACTGCTTTTCTTGCTCAGGAAATTCACCACAGCACCTTGACTCCTTGCTCCTCATCTCTACTACACACCAATGTCATGTTCCCAGGCTTACCATATTAAAATTCCAGAAAGATACATACCTTATGATTTTACATTAGCAGTGCAGTAGTAACCAAAACACATTTAGTTATCTTTTGATTCAGAAGAAAGTATTTGAAATGTACTCAATAACTTTGAATGGCCATCTAATTTAGCAGTTTGTTGGTCTGAGTAAATTCAATGGAAGGTTGCTTTCTGGAGTGTGTAGTATAATGCACTGACTTCACTACTGGCCATTTCATTAAAAAAAAAAAAATCAATTGTCAGCATAAAACCAACCATTTCAATTAGTGTACAATCAACTGGAAATGAGAGGATTTGGGTTGGCCATTGTTTTTTTTTTTTTTTTTTTTTTAATTTAAAGAGTATGTAATTGTTCTATGTTGTATAAAATTTTACTTTATATTCACTTGGCTGCTGATGATCTTACATGTTATTACTACCTATTAAGATTTGAGCCATTTATTTACCAGGTTTTCTGTTTATCAAATATACTGAAAGAATTTGAGCACTAGAACTTTTATACTTTATGTTTTGGTGATTAGTCATTTATGGGCTAAGACTTTTGATCTTTCTGTTAAAATATAACATGAAATATGCTTTATTTCACAAAATGACATTCCAAGTTATAGCCACCTCCCACAATAATTCAGATTTATTGTAAAAAATTGAAATTATTGGTATTTAAATTTTTTTAAGAATTATGAAATCTAAAAGATAAACGTGTAGCATTATGTTATCAGAAACTAGAACAAGTGAGAAAAATAATGCCTTTGAGAGTTATTATCTATCCATTCAGTAATGTCAAAGAACCAAAAAAAGAAAAAAAAGAAAAACCCCCAAACAAAAAACAAAATCCCTTTTATTTCAATAAAACACACTGGCCACAATATAGCAGTATGCTAAAGAGCATGAGTTTTGAGTTAGGACAAGGCATATGATTAAATTCCAGTTCTTGTAGGTACTAGCTGTATGTCTGTAGTCACCTTAATTAACATTTTTTGTTATATAATCAAAAATATAAAAAAATCATCAGTGTGTAGGATGTGGAGAAAGTGAAGCTCTCAAATACCACTGGTGGAATGTAAAACCATGCAACTACTTTGATAATTAGATGGATTTGTAAAAGACTAAACATAGAGTTACCATGTGAGCCAGAAATTTTGCTCACAGCTATATACCCAAGAGAGAAAAAAATAATGTGTCCACACAAAAACCTGTGCATGAATGTTGATAGCAGCATCATTCATAATATCCAAAAAGTGGAAACAACTCATATGATCATCAACTGATGAATGGATAAATAAAATATTATATATCTGTAAAATGAAACCTTGTTCAGCAGTAAGAAGGACTTCATATGGATAAAATGCTACGACATAGAAGAACCTTGAAAACATAAGTAAAAGAAGCCAGTCACAAAAGATCACATATTATATGAGTCATTTACATAATAAATATTAACAAATGTATTTCATTATTTTATTTTGACATCACTTTTCATTTGTATATAGAATATTCTCTTATACTGGCAATAACTATTGGTAGTATACTGAAGACTTATCCTACCTGACCTTGATGGTTTTGCTAATACTGTGCTAAATAAGATAATTACTTTTTAATATCTAAATGCCTGTGAAGTTTTATCAGTCTTTGCCCTCTTACTTCCTGACCCACTTGCTGTTATTTCCCTAACACACTGTTGTCTGATTGCTGGCTCCATCATTCCACTGAAATGCTCTTGCTAAATTCACTGATTATCTTTCTCTTGTTATCCAGAATCTAATAGGCTTTTATCAGTTGTCATCTCTCTTGAGCATTTAATATCACTTATCTATGCTGTTGATCATCTCTTTGTTCTCACTCTCTTGATTTCCCACCAAAGTTTCTGATTACTCCACCCCAAGATCTTTGTGCCTTTCTTTAATTTCTTTAAATTGAACTCAACGGAAGGGTGTTGAAGATAAAGCCAAGGAAATATCCTAAAAAATTATAACACACACAGAAAAGAGAAGGAAATAGTAAAATGATGAGACATTATAATTTCACTCCAGGAGGTTCAAGTAATAAGAATTTCACGGAAAAGAACCAAACTAATAGAAGAAATTTATCAAATATTTTTTTTCAGAAATAAGGAATCATGACTCCAAATGGAACCTATTAAGTGGCCATGACAATGAATGAAACATACACCACACACAATAATTGTGAAATTTCTGAATACTGAAGAGAAGATATTAAAATCTTCCAGGGAAAGAAACCAACTAAAGAAAATACACAGGAATGCATGCAAAGATAGCTATTAGATTTATAGTTGCTTATTGACAGGAATACTAGACAAAAATGGAAAAGCAATACCTTCAAATTATGAGGCAACTGATTTCTGGCCTGAAATTCTATACCCAACTAAACTAGCAGTCAAGTATAAGAATAAATTTAAAAGATTTTCAGATAAGTAAGGATACACAGATACATATTTTGTTATAGCTGTTGGCAGTGGGAGTGATTGAGAAATAATAAGATAATAGGGTTTAGGAAACTTATATTGAAAACATCATAAAAAAGAAAAGGTTGACTGTGGGAGGGAATTTTGTAAGCTAAAAAGGAAAAAAAAATCAGTAGCTTAAAGTGATATGTTGGAGTGTATGGAAAAGAAATTACTAAGCATTTCACAGATCTAAATCATTTGAGGAAAAAATAAGATAGAGACATAGATGTGATAGATGCAAGGCAAGCTATGTAATTGATAGGTACCATGGCAATTATGGATTATGGGGAATAAAGCTTTACAGGAAAAGAAATATAATCACAATACACTATTGCTCTGAAGTAAATAATATACTTGTAGACATTACAGTAATCAAAACTTTGCTAAAGCTGTATTAGTTGTATGGGAAAAGGAAATGGGGACTTGGTGGTATAACAGGGAGTCAGTAACTATTGTCAAGAATTGACAATGAAGAAACAGAAAAACTGCCTATTTACTAAAAGTTATATAGACACGTAAGGTTAATGCTAGAAAAATCAATCAGGTTGATTATTACTGCTTACAGGAGCAGGAAACATGGTATATAAAGTGCTTGGGCAAAGAAATGCTATTTTTTTCTTAACATAAGACTTTTGGTACCACTCAGTTTTCTACTAGATATGTTTATTACTCTGATAAATATAAATATAATTTTAAAAATGAAAGAGAAACTCTACGTCATCATTTATATGGACATGCATGATCTTGTCTTCCATATCTCCAGCCTCATTAGCTAATTGCTCCCCTTTTCTACATAAACCTGACATCTACTCTCCCTACAGATAAACTCCTCATTGTTTCAGTTCTTTCAACCATTACTTCTAGGTCTTTCATTCTCTCTTTAAAAACAATAACAACAATTTTGGGGTGGAGTCTTTTGGGTTTTCCACATACAGTATCATGTCATCTGTGAAGAGAGAGAGTTTGACTTCTTTGCCAATCTGAATAACTTTTATTTCTTTTTGTTGTCTGATTGCTGAGGCTAGGACTTCTAGTACTATGTTGAGCAATAGTAGGGAGAGTGGGCATCCCTGTCATGTTCCTGACCTTAAGGGAAAAGCTCTCAATTTTCCCCCATTGAGAATGATATTCACTGTAGGTTTTCATAAATGGCTTTATGATATTGAGATATGTTCTCTCTATCCCTATACTTTGAAGAGTTTCAATCAAGAAAGGATGCTGTATTTTGTCAAATGCTTTTTCTGCATCAATTGAGAGGGTCATATGGTTCTTGTCTTTTCTTATATTAATGTATTGTATCACGTTGATTGATTTGCGAATATTGAACCACCCTTGCATCCCATGAATAAATCCCACCTGGTCGTTGTGAATAATCCTTTTAATGTACTGTTGGATCCTGTTGGCTAGGATCTTGGTGAGTATTTTGGCATCCATGTTCATCAGGGATAATAGTCTGTAATTCTCCTTTTTGATGGAGTCTTTGTCTGGTTTTGGGATCAAGGTAATGCTGGCCTCATAGAAACAGATACCTCTCCAAAGAAGACATACAAATGGCTAACAGACACATGAAAAAATGCTCCACATCACTTGCCATTAGGGAAATACAAATCCAAACCACAATGAAATACCACCTTACATCAGTTAGAATGGCGAAAATTAACAAGACAGGAAACAACAAGTGTTGGCGAGGATGCAGAGAAAGGGGAACCCTCTTACACTGTTGGTGGGAATGCAGGCTGGTACAGCCACTCTGGAAAACAGTATGGAGGTTCCTCAAGAAGTTAAAAATAGAGCTACCCTATGACCCAGCAATTGCACTACCGGGTATTTACCCCAAAGATACAGATGTAGTGAAAAGAAGGAGCACATGCACCGCAATGTTCATAACAGCAATGTCCACAATAGCCAAACTGTGGAAGGAGTCAAGATGCCCTTCAAAAGATGAATGGATAAAGAAGATGTGGTCCATATATACAATGGAATATTACTCAGTCATCAGAAAAGATGAATACCTATTTTTGCATCGACATGGATGGAACTGGAGGGTATTATGCTGAGTGAAATAAGTCAATCAAATAAAGACAATTATCATATGGTTTCACTCGTATGTGGAACATAAGGAATAGCACAGAGGACCGTAGGGGAAGAGAGGGAAAACTGAATGGGAAGAAATCAGAGAGGAAGACAAACCATGATAGACTCTTGACTCTGGGAAACAAACTGAGGGTTGCGGAAGAGAGGGGGGTTGAGGGGATGGAGTAATTGGGTGATGGGCATTAAGAAGGGCATGTGATGTGATGAGCACTGGGTGTTATATGCAACTAATGAATCATTGAACACTACATCAAATACTAATGATGTTTATATGTTGGCTAATTGAATTTAAATAAGAAAATTAAAAACAGCAACAACAAATTATTTTTTACTTGCAAAAAAAAACAAAAACAATTTTATCTATTTTTTCTTTGTAAGTCCTGGTTATCTATTATGTTTCATTTTTTTCTGACAAAGAACATGTACTCCTGTAGTCTCCTTGGCACTCTGTAACTGACTTATGAGAGCACTTTTTAGAAAAGAAGAATTAAGGAATTAAAACACTGGGGTATTAGATACTATCAACAGTGGCCTCTTTCTCTCTACCCAAATATCTTGGTTGGTCTGCTATTCTTTATTATTTCTGATCTTAACCTGTATTTTCCTATTCTGACTTTAATGTTTTTAAGCTGTATCTCACAAACATTGCTAATGTTTTGTCTTAAACGTGGCTGTTCTTTGTGCTGGTTAAAAGCTCCAGAGAAACCTCTTTTCTAGCTTTTTCTGGATTTTTTAAAAAAAGATTTTATTCCTTTATTTGTCAGAGATCGAGAGAGAGACAGAGAGAGAGAACAAGCAGAGGGGAGTGGCAGCTAGAGGGAGAAGCAGGCTCCCCGTGGAAAAAGGAGCCCGATGTGGGACTTGATCCCAGGACCCTGGGATCATGACCTGAGCTGAAGGTAGACGCTTAACCAACTGAGCCACCCAGGTGTCCCCTTCTTCTGGATGTTAAATCAAGTTCATAGTTCTACAACCTTCATTGAACTCTGGGTTCCTAGGGTCATAGTAGTTCATAAGGCTTCCCAAACAGCTCAGTTTTTCTCTTGTTGTTCATGATTTTCTGGGCCATGTACAGTCCTCTCTTGGCAGTGCTCAGGAATTGACTCCAAATACACCAAAACTTGGCATTCAAAAAGTAATTCACCTGATTTTCTGAAGCATTCCTTTGCCATACATAATTTTTAACTGGCTCATGTATAGTCTCAGCCTTCTGCAGGTGTATTAAGAGTCCATAATGCTTTGCAGACTCAATAAATGTACTCTGTAATTACTTAAATATCATTTTATGAATGTGTTTGAAGACGTAACTTGTCAGAACAGAGCAGTTTCTGGATATATTTCTTGCAGTTCAGGAGCACTTAACCAGATGGCCCCCTATAGTTTTGGAACGGTAAATGCATCTCAAAAGTAGGATGAGGGTAGAGGAATGTGGTCACAGGGGATCAATGGGAAAGTTTCTTAGGCACAGGATATTGAAGAAGTGAAATAAATATAGAGATTCATTAAAAACTAAACTAAGTAAAAGTTCTATGATAAAATTAAAATATGAATTATAATAACCTTAAGAAATGTGGTATGAATGTAAGTTCTGCATTTATTATGTTTTTCACATTGATATGATGGAAAGTTAATCGGTTTCATTAGGAATAAAACAAATCATGAGTTTTATAGTAATAAGTGTGAATGGGCATTTATATACATTTTACAAGGCAGGTCAGTTACTATTTCTGAAAATGACCATTTTGAAATTTTATATCTGGAAATTTATTATCAAACAAGGCCTGAAACTCATTATACAGATGGTAAAATCTAATTTAACTCCCTTTCACACTTCTTTTCTTTTTATCTTATAAAAGCAAATGAGTTTGTCAGCTTTTAATTATATAAGTCTAATTTGAACTTACTATATGTATATATATAACAAAACAAGATAGTTGCTAAATTTACTTGATCTTAGGGACTTTCTATTGTACACATTCATTTTTAATTTAATGATAAGAAAATCTCTTCAAGGTTTTTGTAAAGGAATCACATTATCAGATAAGTTTACATTTCTAAAAAATAAATATGTTCTTAAGGCCCTTCACAGATCTTGGAATGAAAACCTAATTCTTAAGAATTTTTAAGTATTTGATTTGTACCCATTAAAATGTATAGAATTTAAATTTCATAAATCCCCATCTTAGAAAATGTGAAACATGACTCACACATATCATGTATATACTTAAATTCTGATTTAAGTAACCACACTGTTTTCTCATTGATGAAAATTGAGTAGCAAAATTATTATATTTCATCCAAGAACACAATAGCCTTATCAGAAAACTAATTTTCAATGTCTGTTTCACAAATATGCTCATAACTAGAAAATTTGTCCTGTTTCTATGCTAATTCATTGAAGCATCATATTTCAACTGTTCTTTAAAAAAACCTCTTTACCTGACACTTTAAAATGTATTGCATCTCAACCTATCAGTGCATTTCTTGGATTTGTAACAAGGAACAATATTCCAGGTATTATCCATTTAAAACAAGCCTCTATGTAGAACATCTTTTGTGTTGCCTTTTGATTACCATCTCTATTACGTCATGGGTACCTGTGTTTCCTCATTGTGACTAGCAGAGGGCATGGAAAGATAAGAAATGTTCAATATATATCTATTGACTATATAAATGAAAGTTATAATTAAGTTGATCACTCTATGTAAAATTTAAATGGAACAGGAAAATGAATCTTCCCAATTATCAAATACTAAGAGAAACTATTTAAAATCAATCTAATTACAAATACTACACCTTCAATATTAGATTACAGTTTCACAATTCTCGTTCCGTTTTATTCATTCGTCCATCCATTCATTCATTGGACAAACATTGTGTTAGTATTACTAGGTGCCAGGTCTGTTAATGACACAGGGAATACAAAATATGATTGGATGAGGGCATTGATAAGAGTGAATATATTATAGAAGCAATGCCTATAGAAGTTAGGATGTGGTCTGCTTCCGAGTACATAGGGAAGGGAAAGCTGACAATATCTCTTTACTTTATTCAACCAATATTATTGAGGCTCAATTATGGATCAGGCTATTTCCTAAATAGTAGTTTTACAAAATTGAATAAGACCACACCTACTTATAGTAAAAGATTTCCATAATAAAAAGATAAAGGGATTCAGTTTGTAGATGTTATACTAAGATTTCTGATCTAGCTTCAGAGAATTAGTTACAATTTCAGGAACCTCGAAGGCATTCAATTAAGATTGAATATAAAACGAATTACCAGAGGATATTTCATGAAATACTGCGTAAAACTTACTTCAATTAGAACGTAGTTATGATTTATTTTAAAGATATTGCAACATGTACATAGTGGATGTAATGACTGAATAACAGAAATGTTCAACAATAACACCTTTGTAGCAGTCAGGCTATTGCCACAATAATCTTGGGTTAAGAAGCCATGCAAGGGGCGCCTGGGGGGCTCAGTTGGTTAAATGTCTACCTTCACCTCAGGTCATGATCCTGGGGTCCTGGGATCGAGCCCCATGTCTGGGCTCTGCGCTCAGCAGGGAATCTGCTTCTCCCTCTACCTGCCGCTCCCCCTGCTGTGCTTTCTCTCTCTCTGTCAAATAAATAAAATCTTTAAAAAAAACATGCAAAATTCAGGGAGATATATCAATAAGCATTTTTTTTTTCTTGTTCCTGTACCTGTGGTCAGCTACAAGTCAGCTGATCTAGGCCATGCTTGGCTGGGATTTGCTTAAAGTCCAGATCTAATACACGTGTTGGTCATCCTCCTCAGATCACAGAACCTAAAGCACATTATTGTTATGGTAGAAGTCAGGAGCACAAGTCCGCCTGGGCAAAAACATGCTAGCTTCTTCTGTGTTTGTTCCTGTAAGATTCCCCTTTGGCCAAAAAGCAAAGTCGGACAGCAAATACCAAAGTCAAGCAGTGGAAAAGGATATCCTTCCTCCAGGGATGCGGATGGGGGAAGAGAATCAATAATTGCCCCCAAATGATCTAATCTACCAAAATCTTGAAGATTTTATAATAATATCATGGCATTGCTTTCATTTGTTTGCATTAGGCTTTGCATAGGCAACAGTGCAATGCAGAAGTACTCTTTGAACTCTTCCTCTTTATTCGTAAGATTGCTACATATTTTCCACTTCGATAATATTTTTACAAGCCTTCTTTATGAATCAATCTGAAAACCTTGTAGTTAAATTTGATCAGGAAGGGGCACATCAACTTAAATCATTTAAAATGTTTCTCAATATTTTTAATGTTTTGTGCTGCTGTTAATATTTTGTGGAAAAAACTTGAACTGATAGAATTTATTTCTAAGGGAGATATTGATTTATTTTAATGAACTACAAAAATCAGAATAAATTACTAACAGAGAAATTACACTTGAAATACTAGTCTGAGCTCCAAATAAGATTGGATTTTTATGTTAAACGTTTGGACTCTAATTGTTTTGTTAGGTTTGGTTTATTCAAGTATAATTAGTAACATTATCAGCAGAAAAACATGTGCTGTAATTAAATCATTTAAATAATCATTTCTTGATGTCTTAATATGCTAGATTTCTCAATTCATTAAAGTAGATAAGAGTTCTCTGTAAATACAATTTATTATCAGTAGTTTGCTTTTCTAAAAATGCTTGAAAATTTAGAATTCTGCTTGAACTTTTAATAACAATATGTTATTGTGATATTGATGCATTATGTTTATAAAACATGAAACAAGACAGAAATATAGGATAATCAGAACATTTGCAACCTTTTTGCCTTTGCAATTATCAGTGGTAGAACCTTTTTTTGTCCTCAGTAAAATACAGATAATTTTGGAAATGCACTCATTCCAGTTTCAATCTAGGGAAAACTACTTACATACTATGCCTATGTTTACAGGATACCAGTGTTTTGAAACATAATGCATTATTTTTGTTTCTTATTTTCCATCCTTAGAATTTGCTCAAACAGGCTATTAAAACTAATAATATAGGGTACTAAGTGGATATAACTGTGGAATCATATTGTACTAGTATAATTAGTATAGTATAAGTAGTATAACACTGTTTGTTAATTATACTTCAATAAAAACTATTAAAAATCAATAAATAAACTAAAAGAATAGAGAAACTAGTAGGGACACAGACATCTCAGAGATCTCGCCATTCCTTCCAACCCATGAAATTTGTCACTGAAATGAGGAGATGGAAATGGAGCCAGTGGGAATATGGATTCTTAGCTAAAAATTGTTTCTCTTCTTTTAAGAAGAGTCCTCAGTGGGCAAGAATATGGAAGTGTGCAGGACATATACTTGAGGTATCTAAGCATATGCTTTCCCTAGCAAACTCAATAAATAGATCCGTTTAAGGGAGATAAGGTCCATGCAACTGATTTTGCATATAAGTGTGCATGTATGTGATGTGTACATAGGCATATCCAAGTATTCTCAATCAGTTCTCAGTTACTAAACTGTTAAGCTGAATTGAATGATCATTCTCGTGTATTAAGAAACATGTTACCTGATAAATGGACTGTCTTAAGAAGAAGAATGACAAAAACCTGCTTGTTCCCAATACTTCCCATCATGCGTCAGCTACTCTCCTTCCTATGTTGTCCTCCACTAAACTGGTCTCCAAGCATCTTTTCCACTCAGAGACTTTAGTAGATATTGTTGTTGTGAATGACTTTGATAAGCATTTATTCTACGTATTTTTACCCTAATGTAATTTTCAGATGATGGTCTCATGGGATCAAGCAGAAGGAATTACATGAAGAATCTCTATTTGACTCCATAGAGTAAAGAAAGAAAAGTTGTTTGGAAGGGTATCAGGTTGATAAGATGTCCCTCTCTTAACCAAGTGGCCATGAGTCATGTTTCTGTAACAGAGGGCCAGAGTGTGACAAGTTCTAAAAGTTTGCTTGTTTGTTTTGGCAGCCAGCAATTGGCTACATTGATGTTTCAGGGTTACAGTGGATCCTCATGAAGTGGTGCACATGCAGGACAGGAGGAGACAATTGTGCTCCAGGCTGTAAAATGAAGCCAGAGTAGAAGTTCCAGTAGTTGAGAATATGAAGAAGACAACCTGTGGTAGCAGGCACCCAGGGGATCCAGAAATCTCTTCCCAGCCCCTACAGTCCTGAACTTTCAGGAATCTACCCCCTGTTCTCCTTTACTAAAATACCCTTCACAGGCACAACAATATCAAAAATGAATTTAGAAAGACAGTAAACATAATCTAGATGAAAGGACTTTATAGCCACCGCATGCTTGGGATCGAGGAGCAAAGAAGAGGGATGCGAAGAGGAAGAATTTTGAGAACTAACATAGTGTTAACTAATTTCTTAAATTTCCACTACAGAGAAATAGTAACATTTCACAGATTGTCTTCTCAACACCAATTTCACAAATGTAACTATTTTTGAAATTTTTCCTCTTGGTCCTTTTCCATGACAGTGAAGTCCAGAGGAGGACAGAGGAGCTGGAATTCGACTTCCAATTTCACCACACTCTCAGTCCTATTCTGAAGGGTCCAGACTCCTTTTGGAGTTCAGTCGGCTTCAGATTTTTTTCTGAAGGCTCTGGCAATCTCTACTTATATCTCATTGCCTCCAAACTTAGTACTCTGACTCACCTGGACTTTTTAAAATTTTAGTGGACTGCATGGGCTGTTATTTTAATAATAATGATACAGTGAATAATTTCAAATTTTATTCTTAAATAACTATGAATTTTATTTCATTGACTTTTCTAAAACGTCTATAAGAATGTAAAAATTTCAAGTCAAATGGTCTTTAAAGTAGGGGGAAAAAAAACCCCATAGTATGCATATGTCTTTTAAAGAACAGAAATATAACATTTGCTTTTAAAATGAATATACTTTCTGTCCTTCTAGAGTTTTGCTGGATGGTCTGCTACATTACAGGGAGTCTACCCACCACAATCTTCATTTTCTTTTTTTGTTTTTCCCGAGGATTTCAAAATTAAAATTGGCATCGATCCACCAATTCATTCTTTTCTCTTTATTGGATGAGTGCACATAGTTGCTTTATCTAGATCTTACTTTTCAACATAAACCTTCAGCAGATTCTCTCATGTTTTATTGCTGAGTAAGCAGATGTGACTTTCATTTTTTCCTTTTCATTGAACAGTTACCTCATTTGAAATTTTTCACTTGGTTTAATTTAACTTTTTTTGATGGTAGATGCATCTGTTGCTGTGTTTGGTTGTCATTTTAATGAGTTGCTAGAAGATGTGTCCACAAGAGTTGTGCATTTTCCTGTTTTCCTACTCTTCCTTTATTCTTTATTTCATCTACATTTATTTTCAAGAAATGGAATTGGTATATTATCATAGATTTGCCTTTTGCCTCTCCCAGATTTTCTTCCGTAAGTAATTTCTTCCATAAGTAATTTCATTTATACTTTTGGAAACATTTTATGATTTAATTTTATATAAAACATCAAAACTCCTTTAGAAATTTTTCAGTTTTCCAAATGCATGCTGGCATAGGTTATTTAATAGTTATTACAAAATGATCTTTGGGGCAATAAATTTTGATATATAAGGATAATTCCCAAATGTAATTTAAAAGTGATGAACTAGTCTTTAATGGCCTAGAATTAATGTGCATTTATCATTTTAATCTTCATAAAATTTCAAGAAGACTATGTATTCATGATTAGTTAACATAATTTTAAGCCCCAGTGCAAAATGAAAATGTAGGATCTCTTTATTCAAAAGTTACTAGGGACTCCAAAGAGGTCCTACAGTAAAAGGTGTGTGGGCCTTTCTAAGCAGATCAGATGCCCATGAGGCCGGCCCTGTGTGCATTTTTTTAGGCTTATCATTTAGTTTGCAAGCAAATCTTTAATTGAGAAAACAAACACTGAAGGACATTTTTACCAGAATGTTTTAAAAGTTACATAATATCAGAACTGTAGAAATAAGATATAAAAAAAGATCACATATCCAACCTAAATTCAAACAATGGAATTCTTTTCTTTTTTTCTTCAAATTTTTATTTGAATTCTGGTAAGTTAACATACAGTGTAATATTTATTGGTTTCAGGAGTAGAATTCAGTGATTCATCACTTCTATGCAACACCCAGTGTTCAGCACGATAAGTGCCCTCCTTAATACCAATCACCATCTAGCCCATTCCCCATCTACCTCCCGCCATCAACTCTCAGTTTGTTCTCTATCTTTAAGAGTCTCTTATGGTTTGTTTCCCCCTCTTATTTCCCCCCTCCCATATGTTAATCTCTATTGTTTCTTAAATTCCACATATGAGTGAAATCATATGATATTTGTCTTTCTCTCACTGACTTATTTCGTTAACATAATACACCATAGCTCCATCCATGTTGTTGCAAATGGCAAGATTTCATTCTTTTTGACGGCTGAGTAATATTCCATTGTGTATATGTACCATATCTTTTTTATCCATTCATCGGTCAATGGATATTTAGGCTTTCTCCATAGTTTGGCTATTGTTGATAATGCTGTTATGAACATTGGGGTCCATGTACCCCTTTGAATCTGTATTGTTTTATCCTTTGGGTAAATACTTAGAAGTACAATTGCTGGATCATAGGGTAGTTCTATTTTTAACTCTTTGAGGAACCTCCATACTGTTTTCCAGAGTGGCTGCACCAGTTTGCATTTTTAACCAACAGTGCAAGAGGGTTCCCCATTTCTCCACATCCTTGCCAAATCTGTTGTTTCCTGTGTTGTTAATTTTAGCCATTCTGACAAGTATGAGGTAGTATCTCATCGTGGTTTTGATTTGTATTTCCCTGATGAAGAATGATGTTGAGCATCTTTTCATGTATCTTTTAGCTATCTGATGTCCTTGTTGGAAAAGTGTCTATTTGTGTCTTCTGCCCATTTCTTAACTGGATTATTTTTTGGGTGTTGAGTTTGATGAGTTCTTTATAAATTTTAGATACTAACCCTTTATCAGGTATGTCATTTGCAAATATCTTCCCCCATTCCATAGGCTGCCTTTCAGTTTTGTTGATTGTTTCCTTTGCTGTGCAGAAGCTTTTTATCTTGATGAAGTCCCAATAGTTCATTTTTGCTTTTGTTTCCCTTGCCTCTGGCAACATATCTAGTAAGAAGTTGCTATGGCTGAGGTCAAAGAGGTTGCTAGCTACCTGTGTTCTCCTTTACGATTTTGATGGTTTCCTGTCCACATTTAGGTGTTTCATCCATTTTGAATTTATTTTTGCATATAGTATAAGAAAGTGGTCCAGTTTTGTTCTTCTGTATGTTGCCGTCCAGTTTTCCCAACACCATTTGTTGAAGAGACTGTCTTTTTTCCACTGGGTAATTCTTTCCTGCAAAGCATGGAATTCTTTCATAACTCTCTGATACAATTTGCCTTTAGGACCTAATATCCCACTTATGGGTCCATTTTTTGAATGACCCTAGATAGCATATCTATCTTATTTTAGCCTAAAATCTAACTTCTGTGAATTCTAACTACTGTCCCAAGTTCTGCCCTAATGAACAATTCAGATAACTATATTTTCTATTCTTTTAGGTGGAACCATATGGAATTGTCAATATTGAGCCTTTTTTTGACCTATACAAATGGTGATCTTATGTGTTTCCGCCTAAGACATAGCAGCTCATTAAATATGTGAAGGCAGGGACCATACAGCCACCATCCCCCATTACCAAACTTATATACATACCCTTTCCAAAAACCTTAGCAGTTCCTCTCTTCCTCAAACTAATCATTCTTTGACTCTTCATCATTATTAATATAAGAAATTTTTCAAACCCTTTACCATGTTGGTTGAGTGACTCTAACAATTAGGTTTATTAATTTTCCTCTTACAGTTTGACATTCTTTATTGAAAAGAATGCTCCACATGTTGACTAAGGAATCCTTTTGATAATGTCCCACTTTCCATTTTTTAACCTATTCTCTCCCGTTATTTTTTTGGTTCAAAATATAACCTCTTCTATGGAGAATCCTAGTTCTTTCCACTTCTGCGATCTGAGAGGCATTCTTTCAATGAGCTCTCAGAAACCTCTTCGATATAGTGAACAATGAACTCAGTACTATCAGTATAATGATTATAGTGGGGAGTTCTGTGAGGCTCATGTATAACATCAAAAAGCAAATCAGTAAAAGAAAATTCTATTACAGACCATGGTCTAAATCTGTAATTTTCTGATGATTTCCACAGAGAAAAAAATAACATTGATCTAACGTAGAGCACTAGAGTTCTAAAATTTTTATCTGCTACACATTTCCATCAACAAGTTTTCTATGGAAGTCCAACATGAAAAAACCCTACCTGACATGGAGCTGTTCTCTCCACTTGAGCTCTATATTAATCCCACTGTGTTGGCCTGACCACTCCCCACCTCCCCCGCCACACACACACAGGAAAAAAAAGACCAAAACATAACCCAATAAATCTGAATTTTCAGCAGCTTAACTGAATCAAAGTTTATTTGTTGTGCCTATAAAGTCCAGCCTTGGTCAGGGTACCCTCTCCTATCTGTAAACTCTGGTCTTCCTAACACAAAACCTTGAGGTACACAAGGCAGAAGAAGAGAGAACATAAGAATGAGGCAGAGACTTTTTCCGACCTCAGCCCCAAGGTGGCACATGTCACTTCAACTCATGTCACTTAGTCAGACATTTTTACATGATCCCAACATAACTGGAAGTCCCTGAAATATCTGGAAGTGCATGAATATTTGCTGAGCATGAAATGTATGTTATAGACCCTCTTCTGCTTTCTCAGATGCCTCCTGACTCTTCTCCATGGGAACTCCTAATACTCTACATAGCATGATATAAACGCACTGATCTCAGGGGGATGATGTCCCTAAGCTTCAAGCAATTCTTCATGAAATATTATTCTCCAATACCAAACTTTCCATAAAAAATCAGCTGTAAAGAATCCAATGTTTTATTTTCTGAAAGGGATTGAAATACAAAGATTTTGTGTATCAACAAAATGACAGTTGTATGCCTTGGATAAACTGCCTAGTGTGAGGTAAGGATGATGTCCTTTTTTAAAAAAAAATTGCATCTCTCAAGGATATGGCTGAATGGAGAACAGACTCAGGAAGTATGAACATACCCAAGATTTCCCTCTAAAATATTTCTGGGTCTTCAAAAAAAGTGAAAAGATTTCTGGGTCTTCTCTAATGAGGGGGTGTGTCCAGAAAATTTAAGACCTCAAGAGCAAAGATAGTGCCCTGTTCAGCTTTTGCTCCTTCAAATACTGTCCTGAATTTGACACCTGCTGGGTTTTAAATTAAGTTTGGTTGACATGAAACAAAATCTTCAGCTGCCTGGTAGAAAGTTCCCACGGTCCTTTTCTTCTGAATCTTACTCTCCCTTCGACATTTCCAATTTTTATTACAGATACCACAGTCATTTGGGCTTAACATTTTGGAGTTTCTATTGGGTCTTGCATATTCTTTTGTCTTTCAAATAATCATATGCCAAGGATTGTTGCCTCTGATTGATGTCTTTCTCTCAATTTTATTTCTGCAAATTAAGTCATTCACATATTAACTCACAAAGGAACTATTATAATGGCCTCCTAGCATCCAAACTCTCATCTTCCAATTGATAGTTCTGCCAGAATTGTGTCCTCTTAAAGCAGACTTTAGATCACATTTCTCTAAGTAGGTTCCCATAACACCCATCTACTAAGATGCTGCATGCAGGGAAATAGATAATAGAAGAGTGTGTTTAGTAAATAACTTTATAAAATCTAAGTTAAATAAAGTTGAATAGAGTTTGCTTTTTGCTATTGCTATGTTAATATATATTAGAAATTTCTAAAAAAGCTTTGCAAATGCAAAATTTCTCTAACATATTAAACAAAAGAATCTTTTCTAAGAGGTATTCTTTCAGAATTACCATTGACCAAACTTTCAGGGATTCCTCATTATTGTTGGAATCATATTCAGACTTAGAGGACTTTTCTAGTCTGTTCTCGCATCATTTCTTCACAGGTACTTTTTGCTCAGACCTGTTTGCATTAATCAATTTGTGAATTCTTCTATTCCATGTCTTGGATCTTACTGTTGGTTTTACGTGGTATCTCTTGCAACCCACTTCACAGTGTCTCTTTTGAAAATCTGAAACTCATTTATCATGAATAAGTCCTCCTCTTCTCTGCTGAGATTTACTGAAATTTCCTGGTCCTTACATATCATAGTCAGAAGTAATCTCTACACAGAGGGTTTCCATCTAAGGATGGAAGAGTTCTCCTTCAGTGGAATATTTACTATGTACCCAACAAATTACTAGGTATTTACATGTACTATTTTATTTAATCATCTCATCTATTCAATAAAGAAATATTAATCAACCCACTGTATAGATTGAAAAGTACTAAGACATATGCAGTTAATGTCATATATGCAGATTTTCTCAACTATTACCTAGGGAAGCTGCAATTTAAAGAAAACATAAATACCTCCAAAACTTCCTTGAGTTGCTTACACTATATTCCATATAATTTTGTTTTTATTTCTTTTGTAACGTTTAATGTGCTCTACCATGTATCACAGTAATTTATAGCTAGAAGTCATTCCCATTATACAGCAAGCTACAAGAAAACAGACACTGTATCCCATTAGATGTATAACTATAATTGCATATTATATAGCTGGATACATATTAATTGGAATTTGATCAATTTGGTTATGTTAGCTGCCCTTATGATGTTTTGTTTGCTTCTGAATGATGTACCATATTTTTAAATTCAAGTTCATGTTAAAATATCTCTGGGAATCGGATTATATTGTATCACCTGTTGTATATATGTCCTCCCAAATGCCTGTACTGGGCTTCCCATGGACTCTCTTCTTGACACTCTTGCTCTTAGATAAGCTTCAGGATTTCAAGTTTATGAAGGAATTTACTTTAAAAATAACAAAAAACACTTCATAGCCTATGGCAATATACCAAAAAGTAGGAGATTTTCTAAGTCTGTACCAAGTGGACAAAATCAGACAAAGGTTATAAGAAAGGTCAACAGTAATCCAGAGGCAGAACTTTAAAAAGTTAATTGAAAGCATTTTTACATGTACCTTGCTCTGGGAGCAGAAGTTAAGTACCATAAAGAATGGGTTAGGTATCAAGAAAGTCTCAAAAATTCTTTCTTTTGTAGGCTCAGGCATGACCCTGAGCAGTTACGCATTGCAGATTGCTCTCTAAGTTATCATCTTGAGAGTAATGTTTGCTTTTAAATACATATTTTAATGTAACTGTATTCTGTGACTGATGTTGGCTGCCTCATAGTCACTGAAAATAGGAGTGCTTCATTTTTATCTTAAAAACTGGGTGTCAAAAAAAAAAAAAACTGGGTGTCTTCCAGGGTCAAACTTGGGATGTAAGTCTTATCTCAAAACAGACTAGATGGCAGCTGAAGAATTTATACTGACTCCTGGGCAAGCAGTACTCTCTTTTTGGTCCATAAACATACAGGTGTCTAGAAGTGATTTAGATCATTAAGTAGGTGCTTGATCCTACTCATTCATCAGGAAAAATAAAGATCAAATGTTGAGAGTCCCCATATTCTCTGGAGAGGCAAATGCAACCCAGATGTTCTCAACTCCTACAAGTTTTGGGATCATACCTCACTTCAAGCTAATGGGGCAGTATTCCAAAACCCACCACTGTTGACCAAAGATCTGTCAGGTTCTTGCCTTCAAACAATTTATGGAAATTTTGAGAAATGTATCAGTGGGTTAAATTCTGTTCTTATAGCTTTTGACTTGTCACAGTGTTCTTGGCAATACAAGAGTGCTTCATTCTGTAGGTCAACTTTCGCCATCTTAAATCAGACTTTTTTAGAATGTTACTGTCTTTGTGTCTTTGTCCCAAGTAAAACCATGGGCTTTTCTCTTAGTTCCTCAGAGCAGATTTAATTTCAGGCTCTAATATTGTTATTATGTTCTCCGGGGTTTAACTATACCCACAGGAATGCTTTAGATGATGTCTTCCAATTCCCATTCCCAAGAATAAAAGTATTTTCTATCACTCCCATCTAACATCATCTTCTTCTGTAGCTACAATAACCTGTACAAAAGCAATTTTAAGCATCAAAATAATAGTTACCTTTTCTGTTATTAGCCAGAGAGGCTTATCACCTCCCTGTCTCAAACCTTTTTATTTTAGATTTAGATAGTTCTTTACTCTTCTTTATTCATAAGTCTCATTAATGTGTGTTTTTCCCAAAGAAACAAATTGTCACTTCTCCCCATCAGGTTCATTCATTTGTTCAAGAAAACAATATGTTGAACTCCTCTTCAGTGTAGGAGGAATGATGAATATGAATCAAGTGATAACATGTATGATTGCAACTCGGTTATATATTATGAAGGAAGGGGATGTGGTACTATACGACTACCAAACTAACCGAGGAAGTCATCCTGGCCTGAAAGATAATTAGGGGTTTATTAGGCAAAAAAGAAAGTGGCATAGCAGAGAGTACCAAAAAGCAGAAAAGGGAGAGGAAGAGAAAGAGAGAGTGAGAGAGAGAGCCCAAGTGCATGTAATGTGTGATGAGAAATATGGAACTATAAAGACTGAAGGAAAAGCAGTGTGATCTGAGCTCAGAGTACATGGTGAGGGATGGGTTGGCTGATACTAGAAGTAGACAGGAGTAGGACCACACATGGCCTGGTAGTAGATGATAAATGTCTATCAAAGAATAAAAAATCATACAGGATTTTAAGTTGAAGCATGCATCAACTAGATTTGCATTTGAAAAAAAAAAATCCAGTAGACAGTCAGTAGAGTAGATTGCATGGAAGCTGAGAGAACCCAAGAAACTATTTAGTGGATTCTAGCAGCCATTTATAAGAGTATTGTGGACTAGGATAGTGAAAAAAAGGAGATAGGTGGGTGTAAAAGCCATGTAAGAAGTAAACTTGTTTGAATTGATCATTTGGCCCTGAGAGGGTTATGGCAACATGACAGGAAAGCTGCTAGGTGTTTGGCCTACACAACTAGACTGATAGTGGTAGAGTTTCCCCCCCAAAATCAACAGGATAAAACCAATACATGAAAAGGAGCATTAGTTTACTCTTGAATATGTGAAGTTTGGAAAGGTTTTCAGAGTTGATATCAGGTAGAAAATTGATTTTGCTGGTTTAAACTTCAAAGGATAAGTCTGAGTTAGAGATATAAACTGTGTCATTATCAACCAATGGGGAGATACTAGATTTCATAGTTGTGGATGAAATTTTCTAAGGTAATAATATAGAGTGACAAGAGAATTGGGTGTAGGACTGAGCATTGAGGAAGACACCCAACTTGTAATATGGCCAATTAGAGAAGGCTCGGCCTCTGCAGGGAGGCAGAAAGATCAACCAAAGATTCAGGTGAGTTTAGATTTTCACTGCCAGAAAAAAACAAGGAACGAAAAAACGGTTTCATCTGTCTACTTATCAATCTATCTAAACAAATATTCATATCATGGTTACAGTGTTCCATGTACTGTTCTAAATTCTTTACAATTGTTATCTTACTTAATTTGAAATAGTATTCCCCCTATTTCCTACCCTATCTCTACTTTCCTATGCCAACAACTTTTAGTCATCTAGGTATAAAAGTTTTAGACATAATGGCAATTGTATTAACTAGGATAAGCAAACTACTATATTAAACAATATCCACATCTCTGTGGCTTATCATAATAAGTTTATGTCTCACTATAATATCCAGTGAAGGCAGCTCATAGGGATTTTCACTGAAGAGTCATTTAGGGATGTAGGCTTCTTCCATTACATGACTCCCCCCGCTTCTCTATGTTAATGGAGTTCCCTCCATTCAGCTAGTGGGTAGGGAATGGGCAAACTTAATCACACAAGAGGTTTTAATGGGATCAGCTTGGAAGTCAGCTATAGCAATTCTTCCCATTTCCCATTAACCAAAACTCAACAATATGGTCACTTAACTGCAAGGGAGGCTGAGAAAAGTGGTTTCACTATGTGTCTAGGAGGGGAAAAATTAGTTTTAATGACCACAAAATATTATTTCTGCCACAGAAATCTAGCCAAAGTTAAAAAACCTTGTAACAAAAGTATGTTTATTTGTTTTTATTTTTCTTAAACCGTGCAGTCTTATTACAGAAATCAGTTCATCACATAAGGGGATGCACCCAGCATGTTCCACTGTCTAGAGAAAATAGAAAACAAATACTTATCTCATTACTTTAGGACTTTCTTTGCTCCAGGATCTCAAATAATACCATAGATGTCTCTCCTGCAATTGGGTTGGGTTTCTTAGAAATGAGACAGAAGGGAACACATTTAAGTCATGGGAGTCAATTTATTTGGAAGTCTGCATGCTATCCTTATGGGACCTGGGGAGCCATCTACTCAGCAGCCTGGGGATGAATTCCATTGCAGCTATGACATTTTCCAAGCCAGTAGTCCATTCTACCCTGGGTACCATCAGGACTCTCAAAATTATGCAAATTCAACCACTGGAAGCAAAAGCGTCTTCTATACTGCTGATAACTTATCTGCTAAGCACAGTAGTGGAGAACTGCACCACCCAGTGTTTCATTAAGCAGATGTGAATGCATTCTGGCTCATTCATTGCTGGCTTATTTATTTTACCCAGATGTATCTACAACAGAAGGAACACAATACATCTTATCTTCCCTAAACTAAATTGCAAATTTTTGGTTATCACTGCTTCTCCATGACTATAATGCTTAGCAAACTCAGACAGTTGGGTCAATAATCATGTGACAACCACATCAAGTAAAGGTTCTCCATTGGTTTGAGAGTCCCTCTTTCTCCTAAGTTATTTTTGTTCAAATATCTTTACTCCAATTAACATAAACACACTTTGTATGATGGGAGAGAAAAAGTAGTACAACTATTTTTTTTTTCAAAATGTTAAAAATATTTTTTAAAATAAAGATCTATTTTTATGGGAAGTTTATTATCAAATTTAGCTCTGTTTCTACAGAAGAGCAAGTTCAGAAAGGGGCAAGGAAGTTAAAATCTATGGCACAATGCTGAAATCCTCACAGGTAAATGCCTTCATATTGATTTTTTGTATGGGTTTGAAGATCTGTCATGAAGATCTATTGACTTACGTGGCTTATGATGGAGATTACAGATACTTTTTCCAGATTGTATTTCTCCACACAAGGTTTTACAAAAATATAGCTGGACTTGTTTTGAAAGATACATTAGGAGAGAAAACGTGTATTTTCCAAGACTTGATATACAGAAACAGTGGGTTCAGTTCCTGACTTTAGTTCTAAATTGTATGTAGGTTTGTTTAGACTGAACAAGAGAAACACGTGTAAGTGGAAGTTAGAAAGATAAATCTGAGGGCACGGATGGGTAGCCAATACTTGAAAGACGTAGGGGATTGTGATATCTAGGCAACCCCCAGAGTCTAAGCACCTTCCATTCTTCTATAGTATGAGGGGATGAAGATACAACAGTACTTAGCCATAATCCAACTCCATTATATTGGCTGGATATCTGATACTTATTTGGGGTTATTTTATGAAATAAGAATTCTTGAGACCACTTTGAAATACAGTGGAAATCTTTGGAAACATCTGGAGCAAGCTCAGTCTGGATTTTCAGCAGCCCAGAGCTCAGGGATCTGTACTAAGTGCCTTCTACCTAAGAATTCTAGTGATTGGTGCCAGTTTACAAAATAGGGGTCATGGCCATTGTCTACTGGTCAATATTAAAGGAGTATTGTGTACAAAGAAGGTACAGGAATGGAAAATAAAAATTAAAGCATCTCAATTCTTTTTTTAAGAAAGGCACTTAGTCTTTCCATAGTATAATTTATCTATTTATATAATACTTGCTTCTTCCTTCCTTCAGTTTTCTATAAACAATGGACTACTGTAAACATGTAAAATGTTCAAATAAAATTTAAGTAATTTAATATTGCTATACATTGACTAAAATTATATAAAGTACCTTTGCAGTGAAAGTTCCCAGTTTTTTAAATAACAATGAAAAATAATATTACTATATTCTTTTTTTATATTACTATACTCCGTTTTCAATTTACTATAAATACACAAAAACATTTTTTAAATGACTATCATCATTACTTTGATGTCACAACATTTTAGGAGTTAAATAAAAATGCAACTATTAGAAAGACCCCTGATTTTTGTCCTTGCCTTTCTGGTAATGCTTATCAATAAATATTTCTGTAATTATTCATGATAGAAACTTAGAAACTTGCTTCAAGCAAGAAAAATGGAAAAATTGTATCTTAGTGGAGAAACCTGGTAGATACCACTTTAATTGAACAAGGTTAATTTTTATTAACCTTTTATTTTATTTAATTTTTATTTTAATTCCAGGATAGTTAGCATAGAGTGTTATGTTAGTTTCGGGTATATGATAGAGTGATTCAGTAATTCAGTAATTCTCTACATCATTATTATTCCAATACAAAAAGTTAGAAAAAAAGAAATTCTATTAAGGAATGCTGCTATCTTATACAGAAGAAATTTTTCTGTGTTCATCTTTTATGCAGACTACCTTGTTATGGGATTATAACTACATATCACTGGCCATGATTCCGACAGTGAATTAAGAATTGACAGCATTTATGGAACGGAAGCTATCTCAGAAGTAACTTATTTTAACTCTCTACATATGGGGTACCTGGGTGGCTCAGTGAGTTAAGCGTCTGCCTTTAACTCTGGTCATGATCCCAGGGTCCTGGGATCGGGTCCCACATCAGGCTCCCTGCTCAGTGGGGAGTCTGCCAGACACCACTGCATATCTTACCAATATTAACTATTTTCATTCCCTAAACAGACCTTTGAGTTAGCTACTTTTCATTGTGCCTGGCATAGAGTCATCATGTTAATTATTTTTAACACAGGTTTAGGCAGGCAAACAACCTTATTGGATTTCCATTTTTAAAAGTTTGCTCTGGGATTTTAAAGGCTCCATTGGTTTGAGGGGAAGTGAGATTAGAGATAGAGGTTCTTTCAAAGACTCCAGCAGAAGAGACCACTGGTGTATGAGGGTATCAACCAGGGCTTTGTCACTGGAGCTGAAATGGGAGTTAATGGAGATATGGCTGACAGGAATTAATGATTTATGGGACACATGAAATAAGGAAGCCCGAAATGCTCCACCTCTGAAATCAGAAATTCTCAACCTCTCTTTTCTCCTTACAACTTTTCACCCACTGGTTCTACTACATCTGATTTTTTTGGCTCTATTTAAACCTCTCATCCTTTAAGGTTTATACGGCCTTATATTATTTCTTCATCCATTCAGCCTAGATGCCATTGTCTGCCATTCATCCATTGTTGGCAACATTCTCAACTCCACTATCCTGTTGTTTCCTACCTGACAAACCCTTCTGGATTAATGCAGCTCTCTAAAGCTGTGCTGCTAGGAAGTCTTGGAGAAAACCGTGAAGCCATGCAAATTGGAGCAGATACAAATGTTTGCATCCCATATCCTTTTCTCTCTCCTTCCTGTGAGAACACTAAGTGAGCCCCTCTTCTCTGGGGCCAATTCATCCGTCTCCACATGCACTGGCCTTATGCATTAACTGTTTTTTGCCATCAATATTTTCCTATACTGAGCTTTTTTTTTTTTTTTTCCTTTTTGGACATATTAAAGTTCTCTCTAAGCCCTAATGCAGTCTTCCCTCAGCTCTTTATTTCCCATCAATTTTGAGCCTGTCTCTATCTTCCCCTTCCAGCCAAGCTGTTGAATCTTGGTTATGCTATTTTTTCTCAAGATTATGTCCTAGGTCCTCTCTCTTCTCAGTCTCTTTGGCATTTCTGGACAACATTCTCCTCCCTGTGACCTCCCAGGGGGATTGAAATCTTTACAGGTCTACGCTGGTGCCTCAGAAGTACAAGTGTGGCCACAATAGAATTCTCACATTAGCTCCAATGTTAGTGTGTGGGGAGGGATCGTGTTTTATCCAGGTCTCTGTCTAGTGTCCGGTGCCTGGCTCAGAGTGGGAACTTGATATACATTTCCTGAATCACTTGAGTAAAGAAAATAAATAAATTTCAGTGCTAAAGCCCAAGAGTCATATTCATTTGCAATTTGATTGACAACAGATGTGATTTGCATTCATGTTTTCTAGAACATCTCCTTGGTAAAGCAAGGCAAAGTTATAATCTTAATCTTGTTTAGGTATGTTTTCAACTTCCTCTTTCCTATGAAGATTGATTTCATTATGTACCTGACTTTTTAAAGCACGCTTTCTACCCCGAATACTGTGACTATTCTAAAATTTGGTCTCTACCTTTAATTTCAAAATAGACTTAATTCCTCTATATCTTTACTTGCTACCTCTCTAGTCATAGTCATTTTATCATTTAACCTGGTGCAAACAGTCCATCAGGTTTCTAACAAGAGAACAATGACACAAAAAATGGAAATCTATACCAAGAACAGGTCCTATATCAACCTTTTCTGATTAATTCTCCCTTTCTTCTCAATGTCTAACTCATCCTGACTGAATCAATCAAAAAGCTATTACTTTCATACTTGGAAGTGTTGCTTTCAAAATCAATGAAAACACAGTTCATTTTTAATATGCAATATATTACAAAAGGGAAAATTCCCATTTACTTGAGGTGGAAATTTATGAAAAAAAATGTATGGTTGTTGGAAATCTTGTTGGCTATACACATATATATATCTTCATCACAGGCTGTGTATTTCATTTCATTTAAGATTTTCATCACTATTAACTTTATGTGCATAATATATGATTTAAAAGAAACAATGGGTTGCTTTATGGTGAATTGTTGCTCACATCTTATGCGTCTGAATCGTAGGCACAGAATGAGTCAGCATCTTCTGTAGAGCTCTGGCTACAATAGCTAATTCTGTATTGAAAAATTACATGAGCCATCCAAAGATGTGTGTGAAGTTCTTCATGGGGCCATTGAAAACAGCTAGCTGCATAATGATAAATAATCATATTCACTAGTAAGTAATAAATAGAAGCTCTGGCTTCTATTTGAGAATGATTAATTGGATTGTACATCTGTATTTAGGAATATCTACTTTCTGATACGCTTCAATCACCATTCATCTGTATTTCAGTAGTAATTATGTATGTTTGTAATAAAGACCATGACTATAGTCAATTTATGTGTGAGATTCTTTTATCCCTTGTTATTTATTTCATTTGAAAATATGTAATCTGGTATGAGATTATATAATCATTTATAAAACAGAGTACTTGCTTAACAGAATACCTCAATATCAGATTATGTCAGTAAAATGAGCATTATATTGTATAATGCAATTTATTATTTTGGTATGTACTGTATTTATTATTGTATTACTATAACCTTTATTATTGGTCATCTCATGAACTTTCTGTATTCTTTCTTTGAATGTGATCACATCATGGAAGAAAAGTTTTTAAATCATCAGAAGTTGACAGTTTTCAATGTAGTATGTGTGCTTAGTATAAAAGAGAACTGAATTTGGTATATGGGTGATGGATGAAGTTTTACTGAGTGATGGATAACTGCTCATTCTGTTAATGGCATTCCATCTATCAGCTACTTTTAATATGGTTGATCACAAGATGTTGCTGACTCAATTTTTGTGGATTAACTGAGGTGAAAGTGATACCTGTTTGAAGTTTCCCTAATACAAAATTTCTCCTCTTGGGAGTAGGATGGATTATATTATCTGTCAAGATGCTTTTCCATGTGAGTTCTTTACTGTCAACTTTCTTGTTTCCTCAACCATATCTCTTCTGTATTAGATGAAATAGAGTTTTATATTGTTAAATGATTTTTCTGTGTCATGGAAAATTTATGTCTCCTAATCTGCATTTCTTCTTACAAGTTACAAGTGGGAAATAACTTTAAAAAAAAAATTAGGTGGTTTCCTGGTGATCTGTGGCAGAGTAAGCTCCCTATAGTCTGTCCTTCACATTGATTTCAACTAAAATCTTGAAAATACAATAAACAACTAACTAAAGTCTCTGAAAAGTAAACAGAAGTAGGAGGATTATGAAATCAGTCAAAATTTGGAGAAGCAGCGTATACTGTTGTTGCTTATTGTTTTTCTCTCAGAACAAAACGAAATCAACAACAAAACAAAGAAAATAGATATTATGAGAGAAACAGTAAAACAATAAAAAACAGGTTAGAATTATCAGAAAAAGAATAAAAAAGAATTAAATTTAAATGACCAAATTTTAAAAAGGAATAAAACATAACCAAGGAACAAGATACTATAAATATAGTTTATAATTCATTTGTTTGCATTTGTTTTGTTTGTATTTATTGACTCTTCCTTAAAAATTTTTTGGATCTCTTTTTTTGGCGTATTTTTTCTAAATATTATTAAATTGAGTATTGCTTTCTAATATTATTAGAAAATATTTTAAAAATAAATGATCATTTATTTTTGTTGACAGGGCAGATACATTTTTCTAGTCATTAGTTTTACAATTTTATCTGTATCTTAAATTTCCCCCATTACTCTAAAGACAATATCTAATAGCTCTTCACTATGAGTGACAATAAAATTAGACTAGGTGCTAGTTCTTAATTTCTCTACTACTGCACTATTCAATTTTTGTAACTGGATATTTATTAATACTTTATTTTGTACTGTTTAATATGCTTATATTATTATGGGTGAATTGTGAGCTTTAAAAATACTGAGTTATTCTCAGCTGTAATATATGAGACAACCAGGGAGCTAATTTTGTCTACATGCTTGTTGGGGTGCATGCTCTCTTTCTCTTTTTGTCTCTCCATCCCCCCCTCTAATTTTTGAAGTTGGATCATTTGTACATTGTCAGAACTGACAACAAAATGTGTTTTTACATTTTCTACGCCATTTTCCCCTTAAATTTACAGATGAATGCCTCTCCTAAGGATGAATATTTCTCCTAAGCAGCACTAGGTTAACTGAAGTTTGTTCTCCAGCTAATTCCTCAAGAAGATTGTTGGGGAATAGAAAATTTTTATTTACCCTTCAGCATTCTTCTGGCTGATCTAAGAATTAAATTGACACGAGACAGATTAACAGGTGAAAATCAAATGTAATTACATGTATATGGGGAATCCACATAAGCCTGAGATTCCCAAGATGGGTAAAATGAGGTACATTGTCATTCTGGACTAAGGGGCAGAGGATAGGGGTCTGGGTCTTCAAAGGGAAGAAAGGCAACTCATTGGAAGAATGGAAAGAATACATGTTTGGTAAACAAGTATTTGCTGGGCAGTGCAGAAATGATGGGACGTAGAGGACTCTGATCAAATAGGTCTTGCTAAATTCCTTCCTGTCTACCACAGCTAATTCATATGTTATTGTAATTATGTACGGTGATAGTTCTCTTTTTGGAACAGGTCCTCTATCTAAATACTTTTTGACAACTAGCAGGGAGGAGAAAAAGAAAAACTTGAGTCTTCTGTGTCGTAAAATTAATCAGCTGGAAATAATCTACATGCCAAAGAGATACATTTTGGGGTAGCAAATTTTGTTACCCTACAAGATCTTACTCTAAACAACGTTCCCTGAATTTTTGGGTGATCATAACTGTAAGCTTTATTAATTGATGATTATCGGGAAGATAAGAATAAAGCAATTGGCTTTTTTCTCTTCTTGATTAACTTGGAGATAGTTCCATATTCTGGTATCAACTTTTTGTGTGGAAAACTCTGATATCCCCTTGATTTTCCTTTCTTATAAGTGACCTTTGTATTAAACTTCCCAAATAATGCTTTCTTATTCATGAAAGTCCAATTACTATACAAGGATTTATCTTGGAGTTATATATAGGCATATATATATGGTCTATCTTGGCCCAACATAGACAATTTTTTAATTGCTTTATCTTCTATATTTCTGTTTCATTGGAAGGATGAAGAGGATTCATTTTGGTTTTTTTCTCTCACCATTTTTCTTTATGATTTTTACTTTCTTTGGGGCCCAATCTTTCCTTTTTTCTCTGTAATTTAGTTTTTTTCTAAAACGATTTCATTGATAATCTAATTTCTTCCATGAATCCTACTAGTTTCAGTTTCGCTCACTGGCTATCTCTTCCCCAAGGTCTTGTATTTCACTTCATCGGTCTTTATATGTTTTACATTGTTAACATTTATGTTGCCATGTATGAATGTTCTTTGGATTTTTCATCTGTTTTATAGTAATATGTTTCTGATGATTAAGAGAGTTGATACGTTCTTTTAAAATCTTTGATCTTACAATATTTTTCATGGATGCTAAGCCAGTTCCTTTGTTATTCCTCATATAGGAATGTTGAATTTCCTTGACTAGGTAATAGCAGAAGTTTCTTGCAAAAAGTGGGAAACAAGTTATGGAATTTGTGCAAGCACGGTAGCCCAAGGGTTCTCTCATTGTTTGCTATAATGAAAAACTGTTGCCTTGTGTTTGGGGCTATTATAGAGCCACTGCTGTCCTAATTCCTGGAACCCAAAATGGTTTGGAACGGTTTCCATTTATAGGCTTATCTTCTTCTGTTTCCTGCTGCCCTGCCACGAGTGTACAAACTTTTTATTATTCCCCCCCCCCCCCCCCGGGATTATTCACTCAGTGTTAGCAGTTATATGTTTATGTGTTTTCTGAGATTTTTCCATTGAGCGTTTTGCTCAGTATTCTTTCTCCACTTCTCTGAGGACTCCTGTCCTGTTAGCTCTTAACTCTGCTAAGCATTTTTAACACTGATTGGGACCTTCTCCTCTGGGCTCATAGATTTGCTTGTGGATTTCTAGTGATCTACTACTGCTAGGTCCCTCATCCTTTTAGTTGTTTCTTCTATCAAAACCTGACTTCCCTAGGCTGTTTTTTTACTCAGGTCAGAATTGTTTGTGACAGCATGTTGCATGATTTGTTGGAATGAGGGGTCTTTCTTTGTCTCATGTTCTTGTTGAAAATAATGTGTATAGTTTTCGTGTTTTTCCTTGTTTCTAGGAGAAGTAAGATGATTTAGAACTAACGTGCTACTGTGGAAATATAAAAATCTTTGCACATAGGGCGCCTGAGTGGCTTAGTTGGTTAAGCGACTGCCTTCAGCTCAGGTCATGATCCTGGAGTCCCGGGATCGAGTCCCGCATCAGGCTCCCTGCTCAGCAGGAAGTCTGCTCCTCCCTCTGATACTCCCCCATCTCATGCTCTCTCTGTCTCTATCTCATTCTCTCTCTCAAATATATAAATAAAATCTTTTAAAAAAAAAATCTTTGCACATCTTTAAATGATAGAAATATTTAAATGTACTGTTACTCCATACGCATCTACATCTACCTCTTTTCAGAAAATTTAGTTTGTTTTAGGTTTTATTCTTTTACATGATTACATGTGAAATACAATTTCAAAAAATAATAAATTAAAAATTATCTACACTCTTTTACGGGGAAGTACTGAAGCCCAATATCGTCAGAAGATTCTTGGGGGGTTCCTCATTTCTGAGTACTTCCCTGTATTACATATTTGACTGCATTATCTGCATAGGTGCAAAATTATCCCTGGCCCCTCAGATATTACATGTTACATAGCAGGCTCCGTAAGTCTGGTGAATGGACAGCAGATGTCACTGTTGAATGAAATGAGCCATTCATTCTACTAATCCCATCCTTTCTGTTCTGGAAGTGCCTTTCCAGGGTCCAAATCCTGGGGTTTACTGATAAAGAGAAAAAAAAAATTAAAATTAAACTCAGAACCCTGAGTCAGTTTCATAACTTGGCTTGGCACCTTAGGGCATGGGATGTAAGCCAGCTTTGCAATTAACTGAACTTCTTCGTTTGAAATTAAAGCACACTTTTCAGAGTTTACTCTTGCATAGTGGAAAATGATTTGTGGTATTAGAATTCTGAATTCTTGGGGCACCTGGGTGGCTGAGATGGTTAAGTGTCTGCCTTCAGGTCAGGTCATGATCCCAGGGTGCTGGGATCGAGCCCCGCATCGGGCTCCTGGCTCAGTAGGGAGACTGCTTCTCCTTCTGCCTCTGCCTCTCCCCCTGCTCATGCTCACTCTCTCTCTCTCTCTCTGTGCCTCAAATGAATAAATAAAATCTTTAAAAAAAAAGAATTCTGAATTCTTGTGTCTTACTTTGTGCAATTTTTCCCCATTTTTTTTTTCAACATGTACCTGCAGGTTTAACTCCAGCGGCATTCCATCTGTTCACACAGTGCTTTTCAAATTGATGTGACATTGGGAATCATGGCACACAGAAGAGCTATTTAGTATTAAAATGTAGAATTGAGCAAAGTCAGATTATTTCATTCTAGTATATCCATCTCCTGAAATTCTCCTCCTAATACCTTTTACTATATAATGTTATATTTTGCAGGCGCCCATATTTCAATCCTATTCACACTGAGGATTCAAATATGGATAATTTCATTTTTCAGATAGCGTTCATTCTTTGTAAGAAAAGAGAAAATAACAGCATTTCCTGAATGTTTCTAAGGTATTTTAGTACTTACTTGTCTTTTTGCAATGGCCACCTGCTGACTTTTTGAGTAAGTTCTTACTTTTTCAATCAGAAATTCTTCCGGGCTATACCTTATTTCCAACTAAGATACTGTTGCTAATTAATTTTGTTTTTTCTCTTCAACTATTTTAATTTTGTCTCACAATCCCTTCATAGAAGAAACACCAAAGTAGCGTGACATCTTCATCTTAATTTTGTCAGTTCTTAAGTGGGAAACTTATGTAATTCTTGCTGCCTAATGTGCCAGTATAGTGGTTGAGAGAGTGATCTAGAAAAAGTGCCATGTGAGACACAGTCTGTCTTCAGGGAACACTGCAGTTGAAATTATTGAGTGGATTTCTGTCACTATTTACTTTGATCCCAATTCTGCATTTATACTTTGCTCATTGGGAATGGGATATGGAGGGGTAGAGTCTTCTTTTTCCCCCACAGCACTGAGCACAATGCTTGGCCAAGAATAGAAAGTCAATAGTTACTGAACTAGTGAAAGAATGATTGAGGTTTTATTAAATACTTGTGTTGCTTATTCATAATATGAAACAAACAAAAGTAGAATTTGAAAAAGTAAGTGATAGTGATTAATTGAGATATTAGGGTACAGATTTACTCATTCGTCCATTGAGTGAATTTTCATTGGGCACCTACTATTTGCTGAGCACTGTTCATGGTGGAGGGTATATCGATGAATCCCTCCCTTGTGGACCTCTCACCGTCTAATTTGGGAAAGGCTCTGGTGACTACGTTTGTGGTTTTGGTCTTTTCTTGAAAATATAAAAAACAATCAACTGAAGTAGTTCTCCAAAATAGGTCACCTTTGTAATATTAAAAATACGCCAGAAATTCTTAAAATGTATTTTAGGTGAAAAAATCAATCCAATTTCAATAGTATAACCATTTATTCACTTACAATTTCTCTCTGGTAGTTGGGTTTGGGCAGACATGATGTGATAGGTATTATACATGGACCCATATTGCAACAAACTGGGTTATAATGGAGCTCTAACGTGTAAATACTAACAAACCGAAATGCTGCGAAGTCAAAGTGAATTATCCATGCTATGGCACATATGCAATTTTAGTATGCCTTGTTAGTATACATGTCAGCTATATTTTGGTTTTTCCTCTTTATACAGTTATTACCATCCAGGAGAGACATATGGTATGTCAACAGTATAGCTTATTAAGGTGTTTGAGGAAGAAATATTAAGGATGTTCACCAGATGGTGTTTAGCTCCATAAGAGTGCAAATGATTACCTGGTAGTTGCTCCTGTCTCCTCTCCTTGATATTCATATATAACTTACAGTACTTGTGGAAACAACATTTTTAAAACACCAACATCTTATCTTTGAAGAGCTCTTTGTATGTTACTGTACATTTGTTTGGTGTTAATTGACTACTCTCCTATTATCTCCAGCTATAAAACTACCCATTTAAAGTATAAAGAAAAGGCACCTGTCTCCATGTGTTTCCAGAATCCTAATTAAGCAGAAATCTGATGCCACCTCCCAGAGCTCCCATTCATGTGTGTGCATTCAAAAATGAATATTATGAATACTTTACTATTATTATAAAAATGGGTAATTCACAACTGTATAAAAATCAACAGGAAAGGAAGAACAAGAGGAAAGCAAAAAAATCTAAAAAACAAACCTACTTCAAGAAGTTACCTATAGGGGTGCCGGGGTGGCTCAGTCGGTTAAGCATCCAACTCTTGATTTCGGCTCAGGTCATGATCTCAGGGTCATGAGATCGAGTCCCACATTGGGCTCTGCACTGGGTGTGGAGCCTAAAGATTCTCTCTCTCCCTCTGCCCCTCTCCCGTCTCTGTTCGCACTCTCATGCTCTCTTGCTCTCTCTCTCAATCAAAAAGTTACATATAGGAAAGCTCAGTAAATGAGTTGTAAAAGAAAAAAGAAAATAATATGTGCTATGCTGTGTGGTTTAAGAGGTAGTTTCATATAAAGCAAGAAGAGACCAAGGCTAGTAACCTGCCAGGGTGTGTGTGTGGTAGGAGAAATTAACATGGATCAAATCAATAATACCCCCATTATGTGATGGTGGACAGCCAAAGAATAATAGAAAGCAAGAAAATGTTTTGCATAACCACTTAAGCTGTTAGATTTGTGAACGTGGGAAAGCCAGATGCCTTATGGCTAACTACAGCTGGAAAAGTAACAAATCAGAGGTCAACCTAATGATAGTGTGAAATTAGTGCAACTGCTTCGTAGGCAGTATACGTTCTCTTTTGTGGAGGAAAGAAAAAAGTTCTTGCTTGATTCTGTGATGAACACGTGCATTTTTTGCTGTACTAGATTCTTAAGTCATTATCAAAATTTCACTTTGTCTTCAGATAACAGGAACCCTTTGGTTCACCCGTTAGAGAATCTGATACCATGGGATATGGACTGAGCTGGGGAAGAGCCTTTGTTTAAATCACATGCTGAGATGGAGTCACCTCAACTGAAAAGATGCCAGTGCTTCATCTGTCAGTATCAACACGAACAGCCTATCTAGAGAGAAGCACGAAAGTTGGTCACAACAAATACAGAGTTGGGCCCCATTAGTTTCATAGAGGTTGGGATTAGCCAATTCTAAAACTTACATGGTCTGCCACCGCAACTTTCATGCTCCATTTCCCCTCACACCAGTGACCTAGAACTTCTCCCTAATTACCAAAACTGCCACGCTTTTCCATGGACTGATGTCCTTACCATGCTATTCCATGAGCCTGGAGTGAAATTCTCTGCTTTAGTCATGCCAGCTAATGCATATTTGTGTTTCAGTTTCCAAACCAGATGACCCACCTCCAAGAAGTAGTTTGCAAATTCCAAAGAAAACATGTTTCTCCATCCCTGTGCTGTCAAAGTACTTGGTTGAGGATATGAGTAATGGGCACAACAGAGTGGATTCCAGTTCTCCAAATTACTCACTGTGTGACCTTGAACAAGTCACTAAAAAATGTGAGCCTGAATTTCCATTTGTATCAAATTAAAATAAGAATACTAAACTCATGGGGTTTTAGAAGGGTAAAATGAGATGATACTTGTAAAGTGCCCAGTACAGTATCTGAATCCACAAAAGGCGATGCAGTGTTTTATGGTACTGATACCAATGAATAATTTTAGTGCTCACTGTATGCCAGATGTTCTTCTCAGGGAACTCTATGTGTAACAACTCATTTAGTAGTTACTGTTAGCATCTCTGAAGCAGAGAGGGACTTAAAAACCTGCCCGCTGTCCCATGTCAGAAAATGGCAGAGAGAGAATTTGATGCAAGGAATGTGGCTCCAAAGCCCACACTTCCCTTCCTCCCTACCATGACTACTACTTGCCCTATTATTACTCCTCCTTCTCCTAATCTGACTACTCACACACTGCTTCAGTGTTTATCACATTGCTTTATACTTTATTACCTTATCTGGATTGCCCTACAACTAGTTTAAGAGCTCCTTCAGGGTGATTTATCTATCTTTTCTGGCCATCTAGGATGCCTGGCCCATACTAAACACTCATTAAATATTTACTGAAGAATGAATTAACAAAGTCCAATAAACAGAACATTTTAAGAATTATAAATGAGCTAGAAGACTCTGTACTGATCTCTACTACTCTACAGACATGATTTATTTTTTGAACATATAAATTATGAGAATTACTAAAATTGACAAATTTTGTTTATGTGTGTATGTATATATGTAGGTATCCACACATTATATATGTAAAGGCATATGTGTATTTATGTATATGTGGAAAGAGAGAGAGAAAGAGAAGACCTGTTTGTTCTTTTGATTGTGAATTCTAAATAGAAAATACCAACTAGTCTTCACTGTTAAGCTATATTCATGGTCTTACTCCTTTCAGCTCAATTTATTTGGTTTTGGCATGTTGGAAAGTTGTGTCAGAAGAAACAAGCCTCCTGACTCCCTAAATGGGATTTTGGTGATATTTTTAAAGCATTAATAACAAACAAGCAGATGATTCTTTCAGGTATTAATTTTCTGCCAACTAACCACATGTTTACAAACATGAAAGCAGCAGATATGTACATGCTTTGAACTCAGTCTTAGGCTCCTGCGTATATATATATCCTAAAGAAATCTTCACACAGGTACATAAGGGAACATGTAGCAGGACATTTATTGGAACATTTGTAACAGAGGGAACAAATGAAACAAAAATTGAAATATTTGTTTTTGGTGGCAGAAATAGGGGGCAACCTAGATGTCTGTTGCTAGGGGAGTGGATGGGGAAAACCCAGCAGGTAGGCATCAAAAGATACTCTGCAACAGACACAATAAAGTCAGTGCATCCATAGCAACGTGGGCGGAATTTAAAGGTCTAGTGTTGACTGAGAAAAGTTAGAATGAATTCCAGAGCATAACACCATTTATAAGAATGAACAATACAGGTACAGAAATACACCCCTTGTATTTGGGAAATTGCAAATTTCCCCCAAAAAGATATAGATTAAACACATTAGAGTCTTAACTCTAAGTGGAGGAGACAGAAAGGACTGACAGGATGGGGGGGGGAGGGTATAAGGATAAATAGGAATAAATAAATAGAATAATGTTGATATGCCATAATCTGATGATTCTGAGCTCATTCACTACACCCGAGGAATGAAATTAAGTGAAATTAAATGGAATATGAATAATATAGTGCTTTCCTCATAAAAGAGGTGATGACAGGGCGCCTGGGTGGCTCAGTTGGTTAAGCGACTGCCTTCGGCTCAGGTCATGATCCTGGAGTCCCGGGATCGAGTCCCACATCGGGCTCCCTGCTCGGCGGGGAGTCTGCTTCTCCCTCTGATCCTCCTCCCTCTCATGCTCTCTCTCTCTCTCATTCTCTCTGTCTCAAATAAATAAATAAAATCTTTAAAAAAAAAAAGAGGTGATGAGGATTAAATGAGTTAATACTTAAAAACACACTTCCAATACTCCCTGGCACAGAAATACTCAATAATGTTCACTATTCACTCCTGTATGTAACTTGCTTAGCTCCAAAAGGCGTTTTAGTTGTGAAGCCAGGTATAAAAGAGTGCTCACTGGGAAACATATTTTAACCTTAAATTGCTTGTTTATCTATTTTACCATGATGTCAATAAAAAGTTAATGATTAAATATTTATAACTTTCCTATTTCTTCTTACATCGTCATTTAACCAGTTCTTCTTTCCTTATAGCTATAAGAATTTCAGATACTTACATGTAATTGTATATATCTTCAGATGAATTGAAAGAAGAAAAAGACACATTTGCTTAGAGCATAAGGGATTTTAGCCAATGTCAGTGAATCAAAGGGTTTTAATTCACAAGGGTGCAAATTCATTTAGGCCTGTCATATCCTACAAAGGAAAATCATCAACCAGAAAGGGGCAGTCAGGCATGATATTAAACAGCTGAATGTGTCAAAATAATCACTCTGTGGTTACGGAGTCCCATTCAGTACCTCTAAGCTTGAGCTGTTGGCCATTGTGTGGGATTTTCACCCTTCTTGATAAATTGACCTGTTTTTTTCTAATATAATTATCATGAGGTTTTCTCTGAAATGCAAATTTAAATTGAATAAGTCCACTGAGTTATAGTTCTTGAAATATTTAAATATTAAATAAATTCAATTTGTAAAGGAGATTTGGATATGGGGGAATGTAGGGGGGTTTTTTGTTTTGTTTTTGTTTTTTTGCTGTTTATTTGTACAAGGTAGAATTGGACGTACTTACTAAAGAATACCTAATTGCCTGAACAGCTAAATAGAAATAATTAGACAACTACAAGGTTCATTCCTCATAGAGATATGTGAAAGCCACTGGTTTTTTAAGCCTAGCAGCATTTCTAGAAAGGTTCATTTTCAGGTCACTCAGTTGTCTGACATCAGTGAACTGAAAGATTCACTGAATTATTAATAAAGAATAACTTACTTTAATGTTTCCCTTTAGAGTTAGGAAAAGCAGAGAAAAAAAGTAAAAAACTTCTATTACATAATCAAAAACATATATTTGGAGTAATATATGATCGGAAAAGAAACTTGTCAGTTTCCACAGGACATAGTTTCATCAAGAGGCTTGGAAATATTTTGTTTTATTTCAGTAAATTAAGAGGGAGACAGACCATAATAAATTGCTCCTTAGTGAAGTCTTTTCGCCTGAATACTAAAGAAAAGATTTGCAGACAGTCATTGAGATAGGTATATATTCACTTTTGAATTATATCTATTTGTAGAGTATATTTGCGCCAAAATATTGCCTTGCAACTTGGGTATTATTATTTGTTGTTTATGCTGTTAACCTTCAAAACAAAATTGCCAGTTATTTTACTGGCAAAAATGTTGTATTTGGGAACAGCAGAGAATTAAAATCTAGGACAAGCAAGCTAAGGCAAAACAATAGGCAAGTCCAGAGAACAAAGGAGAAGGGTATGTTGGGAGGGCTGTTAAACACAAAAAATCCATTAGAGTGAACTGAAAGTTGGAAGTATAATGCCTTTTCGTTGGCTGAGTTGTGACAGTCTGTCATTGGCTGGGCTGTTGTTGCTGGGGAAGGAGGAAAGCATTCTTCTACCTGCTGACATAGTAAAGTAGTAGCCAAATTAGTATCTTCATGAAAGGTGCCTCTCTTCTTGTTGGGTCTGCAATTGATAAGTAGTAGGGCATGAGCACTCCCCCTGGGAGCTTCCTGACTCCATTTTAAATGAGGTTTCCTTTTATTAATTTTCACAATGTTTGTCACAATAAAAATTTATCAACAGTCTAATATCCCACTGGCCCTGGCAGCCAAAAATTTAGTTGACGCAGTATACTCATACATTAGTCATTACCCTAATTATTATCGGAGTCATAAAAGGCTTATTGCATTTAAAAACTGATGCCAGTATTTAAAAAACGTAAAATAAAAACTATGAGAGTTTAGATAAGAACAAAATATTGCAATCTGATTATACACAAGATGAATAACTTTGTAACATAAAAGATTGAAATTAAATCTTTGGAAAGAAACACTATTTCCCATATGTTAAAGTAACACATTTGCTTCTCATTTTTATCTTGGTTATTCTTACCAATATTTGTATTTAAAGTTTTCGTATTCTTCATTTTATAAGAGTGAAATATTCTTATTTAGAAAAAAATGCAATGGTTAAAATTATCGAGGAAAATACTAAAATAATCCATTAATTTAAAAAATGATTTTACATTTGTTTTTTGCTCCCCTTTTTGTCTATATTTTTGAAAATTAAGTTAAAACTATACTCTATGGAAGTATTTACTATTTCTAAAGAATTATATATCATGAAAGATTTCTAAAAGTATAAATGTTTTAAAATATATTATTTCTACAGCATAATAACTTTTGTGTGAGTATTCCATAATTTAACCATTAACAATGCATATTTTTATTGGTTTTAATTTTGTAAACATTTGTATATGAAAAGTTCCAGAATGGAAACTTCTAGAATAAAGGACGTACCTTTTTAAGCTTCTTAATGCTATTAGCACAGTCTTTTGCCAGCAGTTTATATAAATTTGCAAGGCCATGTTGAGTGCCTCTTTGAATACATGCTTGGTAACATTATTTCAATTTTTTAATTGTTTTCATTTGTATTTCTGTAATTCCTATTGAAATTCAATATTTCTATCAAATGTTTACTAGTTATAATTGTTCCTTTTCTAAATTTTCTCTTATCGTAGCTTTGGATTCTTTATTCTTCAAAGGCTTTATATTTTTATTCTAATTAATTTGAATGAGTTCCCTATATTAATAATGTTACCTTTTGTTTGTTACATTTATAGAATACATGTCTTTAATCTTTTTGCTTTTTATCTTAACAATGTTTTTCACCTTTATGAATTTGTCTTTTGTTTAATTATATAAAACAATCTTTTAGTCTTGATTGCCTGTACACAGAAAATCTTCCCTCATTCTAAAATCAGAATTATATTCACTTACATGTTTTTCCCCATTTTAAAGTTTTCATATACATATATATTATATGTTTATCTATATATACATACACACATTATATATATATATATATATTTAATCCCTTAGTTTTTCTAGATATGATTGTGGTATACAGTATGAGATATAACATCTAAGATTTTCCTCCAAATATTATTTTATTATCTATTATTTTGGGGCATATACTGGGGCACGGCTACTTTAGACAAAGTAATAAGGAAATGCCTTGCTGGTTGATAATTGATTTGTAACCATTTGACTTTAAGGGAGACATCAGATTTCCCCAAAGTAGAGATGGAGACCAGAGACTGTTCAACCAAGCCTCGTGGGTCATGAAAGGGACTTTGATTTTATTAAAATAGGGACTGGAATCACACTTTGATACTTTACATTATAGTACTTAAATTTTTTCAACTAACATAGAATATTTTTCCAGCCTTATTGAGATATAATTGACATATAATATTATGTACGTGTACAGTGTAATGATTTGATATGTGTATATAATGTGAAATGATTGCCACAATGTTATTTAACACATCCATCAACTTTTGTGGTAAGAACTTTTAAAATCTACTCTCTTAGCAACTTTCAAATATGCAATACAGCATTGTTAACTATAGTCACCATGCTGTGTGTTACATCCCCAGACCATGTTCATCTTATAACTGGAAGTTTATACTCTCTGACCATCTTCAGCTATTTCCCCCAATTGGTGTTATTGGCAACCACCAATCTGTTCTCTGTTTCTATGAGTTTGGTTTATTTTAGGTTCCACATTCAACTTACATTTTAGGTTTACTTTAAAGCACTGTTTCCCACTTTCCAAATGTCCCGTTGATAATTTAACAATTTTTGCTGAAGACTCTTTTCTGCGAGTACTATGGGTATAATGTTTACTAGTATTGCAGAATGTGTGATAAACTTCCCCAAACTCTTTGATGAGCTCACATATCTCATCCATTGAGAAATTTAGACACGATCATAATTCTATAGCTCTTTTGTTTGAACTTATTAAAATATATAACAGCCCAAAGACCCTGTTTCTTTGTCCCAGGTTCTTTATGTTTATAGAAATTCTTGTAGGCACATGTGTAATATGATTGCAGTAGCAGTGTTTGTTGTTTCAGGAGTCAACAGAGCCTGGATGCATGCTTATGTGATCAGAACGTGTTTGCATAAAGGTATTAGCAAATATGATTATGTAAGGCGCTGATAATCAGCAATCGCCTTTATAATGCTTCCCACATTCAGGATACACCCCTACGGTTTCTTTTAACCTTCACAGTGAAACAGGTAGGTGAAGCAGAGATATTATGGATGAGGTAATAGAAGCTAAATGAATACAGTGTAGGTACTGGCTTTGCTATTTATTAAAGAGCAGAACTATGACTGGGGGGGGGGGAACAGCCTCCAAAGTATAGTACAAATTCTATTTGAAATAAAACACTGTGAAACAGAAAGCAAAATGCAATTATTTAAAGTTGTAGCATAATTACTAGAGAGATTTCAAAAATAAAAACTAGTATCTATGGCATCTAGGCCTGGTTCTGCCACTTAGATTAGCTCTATGTCACTGGGAAAGAATCATTACATCCATAGGCCTTGGAATTTTTCATCTGTAAATGAAGAAGAAATGGACTTCATTACACCATTTGTTTTTTCAACTGATACTTGATTTTGTGCTAGGTACAGTCCTCATCACTGTAAAACTAGTACAGAAGACAGACTGATTAAAATGAAATGTTACCAGTGCATTGAAAGAGATGTGCATGAAGATGCTATAATGATTTGTGGGAGGATGTAATCTTGACTCACTCATTCATTCATTCATTCAAAAATATTATGGATGGCCTTTTTATGTTCTGAGAATTGTTCAGATGCTGAAAAGGCAAATATGAGTATTAAAGTATTGGAAAAGGTAAGAGTTAGTGAAGAGAAAGTGATGAGAGACTGGAACAGGATGTATGAGGCAGAAAAAGATGTAAGTATAAAAGCAAGCTGGTGGGAGGTGAGATTGGAAAAAGAGGTAGGAGTCCTTCCAGGTAGGGCCCTTTATTGGTTTGGTAAGTAGTAGATATTGAATCTAAAATCCATGAGGAACTGAGGATGGCAGGGTTAGATCTACACATTGAACAACCAACCTGTGGCCTTGTGAATATTGGATTAGAGGAACCAACTCTGGAGGCAGAGAGGTAATTTAGGAGACTGTGCTAAGGTACTACTCACCTCATTTCTTTGGAAGACAATGTGGCAATATCTGTAGAGATGGAAAATCCTCATTCTCTTAAACCAGTTGTTTCCATTTCCAGGGAATGATCCCCCCAGTATATTCAAGAGTATTAAGGGGATTCAGGACTATTTGAAAGAGAAAAACATTAAAGCGAAGTGTTTTGCAATGCTACACTTATGGTTATTTAAATAATGAAATATCCGTACTACTTAGGATGAAAAACATATTGCAGATACATATACACTGAAATGTAATAAACAAGAAGCTGTACTGTTGAGTGAAAAAAAGCAAGGAGAAGCAACAAAGGTATTTATAATGAGATGATGTACAGTTAGCTTCATTGTGCCAGCATACAAAGAATGAATGGACTAAGAAATCTAAGCAAGGAGACTTAAAATAGGTGAACAGAAAAATAGAAAAATGGCAAAAGAAAATTTGAAATAAACATAAAATTGAGTTTTTGAATGGAAGAACTGATAGATGATCTTAGAGTCTGCCAAGATGCTAGTCAAGATAGGACTGGAAAGTATTTCATGAGATTTAGTAATTTGGAGGTCATAGGAGGTAAGCTTCTGGTAAAGATTTCCTTTAAGCACAGACATATCCATCACTAGCGCCATACGGTATGAATATAAAATAAGCTTTTTTAAGGGAAAATTTCATGCATAAACCACATCATCCCCTGGGCTCTCACCCTACAGAACACTATGCTCAGGTTGGTACAGTTGAAATAGCCAAATTATGGAAAGAGTCCAAATGTCCATCAATTGATGAATGGATAAAGAAGATGTGTGTGTGTGTGTATAGTGTGTGTGTGTGTATACACACACACACACACACAATGGAATGTTACTCAGCCTTCAAAAAGAATAAAATCTTGCCATTTGCAATGCTATGGATGAAGGTAGAGTGTATTATGCTAAATGAAATAATTCAGTCCGAGAAAGACAAATACCATATGATTTCACTCATTTGTGGAATTTTAAAAACAAATGAACATAGGGGAAAGAAAAAAAAAAGAAGGAGGCAAATCATAAGAGACTATTAACTATAGAGAACAAACTGAGGGTTGCTGGATGGGAGGTGGGCAGGGGATGAGCTAAATGGGTGATGTGTATTAAGGAGGGCACTTGTGATGAGCACTTTTATATATAAGTGATGAATCACTAAGTTCTCCTAAAACCAATATTATACTATATGTTAACTAAAATTTAAATAATAACTTGAAACATGAAAGAACAAAAAGCAAACAAACATACAAAAGGGTTGGTACAGTTGACTTAGAGCACCAGAGAGAGGATCCAAGAAAGACAAAGGATGGCAGTGAGGGCAACATCCAGTAATTACATAACAAAGGAACTTCCTGGTCAATGAAACCTCTCAGAAAGGAGAGGCTGAAGCTCTGGGGCTGGTATCAGCCTATTTTTCCAGTGGGCTAACTCAGATGTGCAGAGCAGGCTCCTTCTAGCTTCCTGGAAAGGGAAGGAAATAAAACTCTAGGACATCTAGAATTGTGTCTCCAGCTTCACCTCCCTTCTTTGGAGGCTCATTAAATATGATTCTCTCCAAAGGCTTAATTTGATTTTAGATTTGTAGCATTTTCTTTCTTTCTTTTTTTTTTTTTTTAAAGGTTTTATTTATTTATTTGACAAAGAGACAGCGAGAGCAGGAACACAAGCAGGGGGAGTGGGAGAGGGAGAAGCAGGCCTCCCGCCGAGCAGGGAGCCGGATGTGGGACTCGATCCCAGGACCCTGGGACCATGACCTGAGCCGAAGGCAGTCGCTTAACCAACTGAGCCACCCAGGCGCCCATATTTGTAGCATTTTCTAAAATGCAGTTTGTGAGTAGATTTGGTAAGACCATCTGTAGCTCAAAAAGGGGGTGGCTTATCTAACTTCGGGGGAAGGTCATAGTACTCCCTTCTGTCTCAGGCATTATGGATATTACATGGGGCTACTGTAATATTGTGATTTATAATAAGAGATATATAAGTTGGATTTTTGTCCAGTTGCTGGCACCGAACTCCTCTAACGCCCTTGGATTTTCCTAAGTAATGAGAGCAATGAAGGTGTCTCTTGTTATGTTAATGCGGTGACTTTTGAACTCCATCTAAGTTTAGGGGCTGGTTGCCAGGTGAACCAACCATGTGATCAGAGGGACAGTACCACCCTTCCCCACCCCAGAGCTCTGGGGAGGGGAGAGGTGTGGAGGTTGAACCAATCACCTGTGGTCAATGACTTATCAGTCATGATCATGTAATAAAACCTTCATAAAAACCCCAAAGGACTGGGTTCAGAGAGCTTCCAGGTTGGGAAGCTCCTGGCGATTAGGGAGAGTGGTGCACCTGGAGAGGCCGTGGAAGCTCTGAGCCCTTTCCCCATGACTTGCCCTGTGCATCTCTTACATTTGGCTGTTCCTGAGTTACATCCTTTTATAACAAACTGGTAATCTAGGGGCTTCCCGAGTTCTGTGAGCCACTCTAGCAAATTAAACCCAAGGAAGGGATCTTGGGAACCCCTGGTTTTATAGCCAGTCTTTTAAAAGTACACAAAACAATGTGGACTTGTGATTGGCATCTGGAGTTGGAAGGGGTCACTGGAACCTCTGGTTTGTAGCTGGTAGGTAACAGCCTGGGCTTGTGACTGGTGTCTAAAGTGGCGAGGCGGGGGATGGGGCAGTGTTGTAGGACTGAACCCTTGACTTTGGAATCTGATGGGAAGCACTCGCCAGCTTCAATACACATGTTGAAAATGATTCCAGGAACCAAACTGAGCTACCATTCCGCATCTTTAATAGGAAGAGGGAATTATTCCTTGATTTCCTACCCCCATCCTGGGGTTGAATATATTCATGCCCAATCACTCAAAATTTGTCATCCCTCTTTCAGAATGAGCCAGGCACTCTGCTCTTTATCTGGATTTGTGAGTTCTGTAAGGCTTCAGAAGATTGTCACTTTGTCATAATCAGTCTCTGTGAATGTGTGAGGGTGGCCAAAGCAGCACCTGAGGAGAAGTAACTGTCCGAATTCATGCTGATAAAATTATCTTTCATCTGAGCAAGGTGTTTGTCAAAACAATTTCTCTTGTGTCAATTTTAGGTCCTTTCTGGTAGTAATACCATGGTGGAATGAGTTAAACGTTGTTCCAGAAGCTAGAGGAGAGAGATGATGGTTGCACTTGCTTGATTGGCTTTTTCATTCCAGATATATTTTTAGATTTTGTTTCTCTATGTGGACATGTATATGGACAACTTAAAAATTGAGTTTGTGACTGAAATTGTTCTATTGATTTCCATTAACCATAATTCAATCATGGATCAATAATAAAAGAACATGATGGTAACATCAGTAAATCTGATAGAATTCTGTAGTCATCCATGATGATGATGCTGTAACCGGCCGACAGCCAGTGACACGGGGTTGAACTTCAGGTGATACTTTGGCTTTGGCTTTAGAGCACACGATCCTGAGGACCAGTGGAGGCTGCACTGCTCATGTGGGCACTCCCCAGCATCTAACATAAAGATCAAGTCGGTGACTATGTCATTGTTCCTATGAAAAGGCTGTCTGTTAGTATTAGCTTTTCTTAGGCATGTGGTCCTATCAGCTGTGGTGTTAATTAGTATTTCCCTGATAACAAATGTGCATATTCGTCATTTGGATATCCTCCTTTGTGAAGTTCTGGTTTAAAGTTCTCTAACCTTTGCTTTTCATTAAAAAGTTTATAAATTATTTAACAATGGCCATTTTCTAATTATCTTTGATGTCAGGTTTAATTATTTTGTGTTCAGAGACCAATATTCTCTGATCTTAATAATTAGAATGTTTTTGAGACTTAGTTTATAGTGCAGAATGTTCAAATGTGCACTTAATGTGTACTGTGCAGTCATTTGCACAGTTCAAAATGTGGCAAATTAAGCAAAGTTGGCAAATTATACATCTCATAAATTATCTCTCATTACTGATTTTTATCTGATTTTTACTTAAGAAGGTAAGATTTTCAGCTATGATTATGCATTTGTCTATTCTTCCATCTACTTTCACCAATGTTTGCTTTCTATGTTTTGTACTTATTTGTTATATACACATTGAAAATTGCTTTCTTTGTGTTGAATTGTCTTTTATCATTAAAAAAAGCCAATTTATCTCTTGCAATATTTTTTCCTTAAAGTCTACGTTAGTGTTGATACAGCAACTTTCTTTTATTTAATGTTTACATAGTATATATTTCCTCATCATTTACTTTCATGCTCTTTATGTTCTTTTGGTGATGTTTATCTACTAGAATATAAACAGCATATTTTTGGTAACCAGTGTGACCATCTTTGTCTTTTGATTTAAGTATTTGGCTCACTTACATTTATAGAAATTATTATGTTTGGGTTTGTGTCTGTCACCCTGCTATTTGTTTTCTATTTGTTCCTCTATTTTCATTCTTTATTCATCATTTCCTGACTTCCGTTGAATTCAGTGTAGTCCTAGGCTTCCAGAACACTGATTCTGGTAATTGTCACAATTGTAAACCTGAAATTTATTACCCTAATAGTCAAAACCTTTATAAATGTATTCTTATAAATTATCCTTAGCCTAAAGATCCCATCTACTTCCTACTCTTTTAACCTTAAATTAGGGAAGCTCAACTGTAGTTATCCTTTTAGATGCATTGTGCTTGTCTGTTTTTCTGCTTTTGTTCTTGCTGTTTCCTCTCCCCAGCGTTATATTTTCATATATTTGAACCATATGCTTACTTCAGGTCCCAAATCTCATTCTACTCCCTCTAGCAAGCCTTACCTGACTCTTCCTCTGGGCATCTCCCTCTTGCCTGAAGTTTAAGAGTAACTCTCTTACATTTTTATTTTCAGTCGCTACTTTGCTTAATAGTTAATTTGTGCATATGATTTCTTTCTGTATTTTCAACATCATCTATCACATTGCCTTACATAGAGTGAAAACACGGTAAAGAATAATCAATTATACAGTTGATGTTGCCTGCATGGTATACATTAGAAAGACCAGTGTTGTTGCTACAGCATTTTTAAACCAAAGCTAATTTTCAAGACTGCTTTGTCAATGGATTCTCATATAGATACAAGGTGACTGTAGCTGAATGCTTCAATAAGCAGTGGGGGTTTTGTGCTAGGGGCAATATATCAGGGATTAATTGTCACTCAGGAAATAAATTAGATAACAATCAAGGTTACACAAAAATTACAGTGTCTTAATAAATGTTAGCTGGGAAGGCATAAAGGAACTGATAATCAGGTGGGAAGATGTTATGGCAAAGGAATGGGTTTCCTTAAACAACTTTTATAACTAACAGAGTTTTAATAAGATACTTGCCCCAGCCAATAAAAATCCACTGAAAAATAATGAAATCTACAAGGGTGATTGCTGCAGTTCCTCAGACCCCCACAGAGGCTCCGCGGGCGGTCCACACCGGCTTCTTGTCTGCCTCTTCCACTATTTACAAACATAATGAAAATGAAAATGAATATACTGCTTGGCTGCTACTGTAACAAGGACTGTGAGAAGAATATTGTGTTAGTTTGTCAGGGGTGACCTTTATGCATTTCATTGTTGATAGAAAACTCAGGCAGGTCGGACAACATTCTCATTTCAAGAAAGATTTGAAAGTGTTAACGTTGGCTCCTTTTCAAATTACTTCTTGGCGAAGTGTTGCTTTTCCATTTGCATTTAGTTGGCTTTGTTTTGTTATTTTATTAAAACCTATGATTAATTTATATTTATGAAAAATGAAGATGAATAAGAGAGATGGAGTATAATTTTCCAACCATCGTTGACTGACATTCAGGAGGTGTTGGTCCAGTGGTTATGCCTAGTCATTGTATTATGTCGTCAGTAGGAATCACCAACTTTCTAGTTCTTCACAATACTATAAACCAGGTCAAAAAAGCTTTTAGGTACATATTTTCAATCCCATTGTTATGGTAACATTTGAAAGAGAGGCAGAAGCCTTCACATTTCAACCCAAGATCAAACATTCTTTTTTTTTTCTTCTAAAGTAAACATTTCAGGGACGCCTGGGTGGCTCAGTTGGTTAAGCAACTGCCTTCGGCTCGGGTCATGATCCTGGAGTCCCGGGATCGAGTCCCGCATCGGGCTCTCTGCTCAGCGGGGAGTCTGCTTCTCCCTCTGACCCTCCCCCCTCTCATGCTCTATCTCATTCTCTCTCTCAAATAAATAAATAAAAAGAAAAAAAAATCTTTAAAGTAAACATTTCAGAGGCACCATGTTTTCTTACACACAGAGCTGAACATTTGGTTCGGAATCTTATGAATGTTCTTGTATACGAGAAAGCCAGGAGGTCAGAGAAACGCAGAAGGAAAACTCAGAATTAGTGATATTAATCTATCAACAGTGTTTATTCTAAATTAGAATTTGGCTTTTTCTAAAGTTTGCTGCCTATAGAAGTCAGGAAGGCCCTCAGCCTGAAATCTTTGTTTTGACTTTTCAGAAAGGCCTTCACACGCTTTCTTGAAACTTATTGGCTATACAAGGTTCTAAACAGCCAGGTTATCTGAAATCTCAAACAACAGCTGAGTAGAAGCAGCAAATTAGGAGAAGGGGACTGCCAGAGGCAGGCTGGAGGTAACACATCAGCCACCTGAAGTTCTGACATCAAGAAAGATAAATCAAGGGTCCTGTATTGCAGTCTAGCACAATGACATGGTCACGCTTTCGATTTTTGTTATAGAAAAATTAAGATATGTTAGGTATGCCGGGAAAAGAAAAAACATGGACCAGTAAACAGTAGATCATCTCAGAGACACATTTCCATCAAAAGTTTACGCTCTGTTGGGCGCCTGGGTGGCTCAGTCCTTAAGCGTCTGCCTTCGGCTCAGGTCCTGGTCCCAGGGTCCTGGGATGGAGCCCCGCATCAGGCTCCCTGCTCGGCGGGAAGCCTGCTTCTCCCTCTCCCACTTCCCCTGCTTGTGTTCCTGCTCTCGCTATCTCTCTCTCTGTCAAATAAATAAATAAAATCTTTAAAAAAAAAGTTTACGCTCTGTTATCTGGAATACCCATTCATGTGGAATACTCTGATGATGGGTTTCCTTGCTTGATTAGCATTTGGTCCAAGCCTCGATGCTTACAAGATTTACAAGATTTGAAGTTTAGAAGATTTGAAGTAGTGTCACATGCATTATCTCATTTGAGATCTGCACTAATCCTAGGAAATAGACAAGTATTATCATGCTCGTTGTGTAAATAGGACTTTTGAAGTTCAGAATAGTCAGACTTATTCATGCCACAAAACAGTAAGAGGAAAACAAAAGATGAAGTCATGTCTCCTCTTCATTGCTTTTCTCTCCAGCCTTCATGCTCTGTGACTTCCATTCCACAAAGGCCATGTCCCTTCCTATCCAGGCAGTTTTAGAAAATAGGTTTTTCAGTGGGTTCTTTCAGCATTATGTGTAAAGAACTTAGGATTTGTTAATGAAATAGTATATAATTTAATTTAAATATAACCTCTATATTCTCTGACTTCTGTTTCTCACTTCTTCTGATTCCCACTACTCTAGGTATGTAAAAGGAACAAGATTGCCTTTGTCTTTTAATGCAATGTTGTAACCAAAAGAAAAAAACTGTAGGGTAACTGTAGAATCACAAGCTAAAACACTGAGATGTGTTTTTAACAAATGTATGATTATTGCGTTGTAGAAATTCTTGCATTCAAGGATTACTTACAAATTTACAGGCCTTTGAGTGTGTTGTATATGCTAGGTAGTGGGACTAGTTTATTAAATATAAAAGTCATGCCATCTTTCTCTTAGAGCTTTAAAGGTATTGTCCTGGTTCCATAAGCAAATGTTATTAGCAAATATTAATATATAATAGCATGCAATGATCACTCTGCAATGATATCAGTAATTATATTATTACCAATATACAATCATTATGATAAATGCTATATGATTATAAATTGTGTTTTTATTAATATAAAATTAGTTTTAATATTGTTAAATATATAAATATTATCAATATAATTTAATGGCATAGGTATTGAATTGGGTTGACAGGAGATGCCAGAGAAAATGCAAAGATAAGCAGGGAGAAAAAATAACTCTACTTTGTTTGCTTCTTTGTGTAACACACACACACACACACACACATATATATATATGAAACACACACACATATATATCACACACACACAGACACAGACACACACACACACACATATATATATATATATGTAAAACTGTAGTAATTAAAAATACCTCAGATATAAGTAGCATCTCTTTTCCCAAAGGGTTGTGAAGATAACATGAATCTCCATCTATGTTGTGAGTGCATAAATAATGCTACTTGGGTGTTGTGTTTTGGTGGTTCAGATTTAAGGAAATAAACCCATTTCTTTATAGGTTTGTATATGGCAACCATTGTACTATTAGAGCTACAGGTTAAACTATTTGGCTGCAAAAATATGTGCAATTCTTAAACTCGAGTAAAGGTGAGCAAAATGCCAAGAGAGGCGGTACTGTGTCTTTAAAATGTCAGAGATGTGGATTTGAAACTCTACCTTAGGATTTCCAAATACATGTGACAAATAGGCAATTTGGTTTTAGTCTCTGAACCTCAGTTTTCTCACTGGTGAAATGGGTGGCTGTGAGAAGGAGGAGTGGTAGTGTATCTAAAGAATGCAGTGCGGGGCCTGGCACATAGTAAGCACTGAATAAATGGCAACAACATAACAATGTATATCAATCAAGTAGGGGATGGATTGCTCTGTGTCTCTTTACAATTTATATTACCTGGTGGTATTTTCTTGTAACTAACTTTTAATATATTTAATACCTTTTTTGATATGTTTTGCCTCTGATTTTATACTGAGCTTCAGAAAATGATCATTATCTAGTAGCTCTTATGCACAATGCATTGTGCCACACGCCGAGCAAAGATGAAGGGGAATGTGAAATGCTCCCCAGTTCACGGAGCTATCACAATGAGACATTTCCCTTTACTCATCGGCAACTCAGATGTTTCCGGGAGGGTCATATGTTCAACCAAATAAAACGATAGAAATATGTAAGTCTCTGCTGCAAATGAATGCATGATTTAAATTTCAAATCTCCCACTTATTGAGTTGCACTCATGAATTAATAACATCTGTCCCAGTGTAGCTTATTTAATAAGGATTGTGTCCACCAGAATTACAGTGTTCTCTTTCATTAAAACTATGGTCATTAAAAATGGTGAGACAAAGTGTGGTTTTTGTGAATGAAAATTTCACGGCACCTCAGTTGTGTTTAGCATTCATAGCAAAAGCAGTGGAACCGGCCAGACATATCAGTCAACAGCAATGCAACCTAATTGGACACACCTGTGAATGGGGACGGCTTAAATTGGATTCTGTGATATATGTAGCTCATATAAATTGTCTCACTTGTGGTCCCATAATTTTTGAGTATATTGGTCATGTAGCTCAGTTTTTTGTTGTTGTTGTTCTCTTCTGTTGTATATAGACTGATACCTAGAAAGGGTGTCAGTCATTTATTTTACTTGACTTTCATGAAAATAGCAATATTGATAATAACTGAGGTCACATTCTATAATGAAGGCATATTACTTTTTGCTGGTCTGGCTTGAGAAAAGCTCAGACTACTCTTCCAAGCATCACAGAGGTGAATATATGACTGGGCTGCACATTCAAAAGGCCCCATCCATTGAAGCACAGTGATCGTTTCAAGGATAGGCACATGACCCAAGTGGAGTCACTTTCTCCTGAATCTTTTCTACTAGGGATTGCAAGAACTTCAATAAAAGACATAACCTTAGTCCAATATGCACCGCAATTCTAATTTTGGCAATATTTAATTCTTTCTCTTTAACCTAGACTTTATATCTATAACTCTGCAATAGTTTGTAGTTGTATTTGCTCTATGAGATGAGTTATTATCTTTGATCAGAGACAAATTTAATTGTGTGCCCTGACAAATCTCATTTTTCTCAAGTACATCAAAATAATATTTTATTGGTAATACTATTAAACATCCAACTGGCCAAACTTAATTCAGGAAACTGCCATTTAATTTCATGGCACCTAATAGCACATGGTCTCCACACAACATTCAGATTCACAAAGTGAGAATATAAAAACATCTCTTAAAAAGATATTTTTAAAAATTAGTTAAATTAATTAAGTAATGTGAATACAATTGCAGTATCAACTTTCACTTCAAGGAGGGAGAACTATGGGATCATTTTGTTCAGAGGTTCTTGTCTTGATTCACAGCCTTGATTTCTTAAAAAAGTTACTTCACAATTATATTTTCCATAGTTGGCTTGCTCACATCTTTCCCTTTCCCTTGGGTTCAAAGCTGTTATTTATTTGGAGATCTCTGATGTTTTCCCATTTCAAATAGATTAGATGTAGACTGAAACCTTTTCCAAGAAAACAAAAATGAATACCCATATAGCATAATCAATAAATAATGTTCTCCCGTTTTATCCATTTACTGTGAAAACTCATCCCAGCCCCCTTATTCAGTTAACTGTAAGAGATGTTCCTAGATTCCCAATCTCATCATGTTTGCCAGATTTCACTCCTAACACTTTAATTATATTTTATGTTTATGTATAAATGAATGACATGATTATAGAACCAAAAAATGTAGATTAAAGCCCTGCTTTTTATTCAACTGGGGCAACATTGGACAAATCATAGCTTTTCTAAGTTCCACTTTCTGCATCTGCAAAGTAGGAAAATTCAGAATGATTTTCAAAATTAAGGGCCATGAATGTATATCTAATGTAAGTTATTTTTAATGAACTGAAAACTGGCCAGTGATCTTTATAAAATGGGCTTAATTCTCAAGGAGCATATATTCTTGAAAATGAAATTAGACCTAACATTTTCAAGAATGTAATCCGTAAATAAAAAGTTTTAGAGACAATAATAACTGCCATCTGTTCCATCCTAGTGGGAACACACTTAGGTATGCTGTTGCTATTCCTGGGTAGTCATTTTCATTTCTCTTACTCTCAAAAGAAAATTCTCAAAAGCATGTGCTTACACGAAAGGTGTGGTTTTTCTGAGGCACCGAGTGCATCACTGATGTGCATATTTGAGTTTTTAAAATCTAGTACTATATCTGGAGAGAAAAAAAAATCACTGAGAGATATAACTACTAGCTTTATATTTTTGAGATTCAACTGTTTTCAAAAAGAAATATATTATTCTTTAAGCCTTTAGGTAAGACTCACTTTTTCTTGAGTCTTATCCAAATCGGAATGTTACTATAATATTTTTATTGCTTGATATACTTAAAATTGCAGTCACTGTTTGAAAAAATTATAAGAATTTCCAGTATTTTTTGTGGCATTGTGCTCGCTTAGATCTTAAATGACCTCAAATATGTATTATTTCCCTAATGGAATGTGCTGTAATTCAGAAATGTGTTGTCTGAGTGCCTTGCTGGTTGGCTACAATCCTCTGGGGAGTCCATTGATTGTAACGAAAGCAAGATGTTTAGTACACTCTCAGACCCAGGTAGGTAGCAGGAATATTAAGCAGCATGATTTCCTGGTATTTAGCATGTCACTAAAACTTAGAGGAACCACAAATTTTACAATTTTTGATCAATATAGAACAATGTATTTAATGCTAAGCAGTGTTACACTACACCATTTTGGAACATTCTCGGGTTAGCCATATCATCTGCAGGCCGCCGAGACAGCTGTGCAGGAGGCATGGGCGAGAATCAACAGTGTGAAGAGAGAATCTATGAAGAGTCTTAGTTCTGTAAGTGTTCACCACTCCTAGAATAGTGCCCTCCATAAACTATGTTTTTAGCATGCATGTCTTCCTTGGATACCAAATATAATTTCTATTTGGTCATGGTCAGCTTTGCAATTCCAGAATTAAAGGCATATGATCATAGCTTGCTTATTTTAGTCATAGACATTGAAAGTGAAAATGTCAATTATCTGATTAACATTCATCCTCATTGAAAGCATTTCTTGACCCTATGCAAACAATAGTCTTGAGAAAATTGACTACTTATGTACGTGTATTACTAGGAAAAAGATTTCATTTTACCCTGTGAAGTTTATTATATGCTATGGCTTTGCGCTTAAATACTATCTAGTGCCAAGAGTTATTTGAAGGCCAGTGGTGATAATTCAATATGGGATTGCAGTTAATATGTCAGAATTCTATTACTAGCTAAGTAGTTTCCTTCACTATTATTATATATTATATTTTAATACTTGATATAAGTAAAAATGAAATTAAATTTAAAAAGTATTATAAAAATCCACTTAATTTAGATGTGAGTATATTTTATTTTTATTTTATATTTATTTTATATTTTATTTTTATGCCCATAATAAAAACATTTTGATGAAGGTCTCTGGTCATTTAAAACAATCAGTTTGTACTTACTGCAGTTGAAATAATGAGCAGTTGAAAATAAAATTCATTTATGGAGACATGTAGGGATTGGATTCTAATGATACATACTTTCCTACCAAAGGCATTTTAGCAAAGTTGCTCATCATTTACATTGGATTATAATGACCTTAAAGTCATATAGTCTGCATGATCGAAAGAGGAAAAAAATATGAAAATATACATACTCAAATTAATATATGTACATATATCTATTTTATGAAAGCATTTCTAACACTTCATCTACCTGATTTGAATTATCTTCGCCTTCGTAGTTTTGACATCCATTTTATACTGTAGTGGCATTTGGAATGTAGGTCTTAAATTTTTGCATAGCTGAAGACATGGTATAGCATTCCAAAATTAATTGTGGACAAGAAAAAATAAGCTTTTCTGTGTCCCTGCATCTGTTCTCCCCACTAAAATCTCAGTTCACGTATTGAAATGGTATTTTTTTCTTTTTTTTCTTTCTTTCTCCTCCTCCTTTTTTTTTTTTGCTTTTGTCTTTGCGAATACTTCCTGAAAACTCTTGAGCAACTGACAAAACACTGATGTACTGCTCTGAGGGACTTACAGATAGGGGATACCTGTGTTTTCCCTAAGGTACACAAGCAGGAAGGGCTGAAAAGGAATGCTTCTGTACCACAAGACTCAAGAGGTCTGTAAAATGGTTGGCTATTGTCATTCCCTTCATGATTCTGCTTCTGTGAAAGTAATTCATCTTCACCTTGACTCCCAATCAGAAATTTTGTACTCATCACCAAAAGGAATTACAATACCCTCTTTTTATTTATTTTTATTTTTGTAAAGATTTCCTTTATTTATTTGACAGAGAGCGAGAGCGGCAGCCAGAGGGAGAGGGAGAAGCAGGCTCCCCACTGAGCAGGGAGACCGATGCGGGGCGCTGGGATCATGACCTGAGCCAAAGGCAGCCACTTAACTGACTGAGCCACCCAGGTGCCCCACAATACCCTCTTTTTATACCCAAGCTCAGATCAGAACACAAAATTCCCAGACTGGGCAGGAATCAGTAAGCAACATTATCCTACTAGGAGAAAGATACCAGGGTGGGATGATAAGCAAAGTAGACGCGAGCAACATTTTGAAACTTGAAGTGTTCTGGAGGGGGGAAGATATTGTCACAGTAACATCTGATAAAGACTGGAAATAGAAAGATAAATCTAAATAAGCACATTAAAAGAGGAGTAAAAACATATTCAAAGAATAATAAGAGTACCAATCCACATGAGTAATGCTGTATTTAAGATAAACCAGAAAAGAGATGGCAATGGCACACATGAAAAAGAATCAGAAACTTCTAGAAAGGACCCAGAGACAATTCTGCTGGCTAATGCTTCTTGCAATTTCTACAAAAGCAAAGATGAACCCTTTCCCTAATGGGTTAAATATGAGCTGAGAGCTCCTCCTTGTACCTGCACCTGAACCTTCCAAAGGGAGGATCTACCTGCTGGGTGGAAGGGTGAGTCCCCAGCAACCATAGTTGTCTGCTCTCTTGTTACTTAGTAACAAAGAGTAGAGCATTTAAGAACATTGAAATGGAACTGTGGGAACCCTGAGATGCTTAACAACCTTTAAAAGTGGCCAAAAAAAACTACATTTAAAACTAATGATGTAATGTATGGGGATTAACATAACAATAAAAAAAAAGTGGCCAAAAAACCTTGGAGTCTGACATTGTAGGTAAACATCTAGACTTTGCTCTAATCTGTAGAACATTGGACACTTGCAGCCTGATTCAGATATATTTTTTCCGTGTAAGGATGCTTTTTTTTTTCTTCAATGACACGAAAGTCCAACTCTATTTGCAGAGGTTTGGATCCAAACCTAACATTTACAAATTACAGGTTGTCAGTATCTCAAATCCAGTAAGGCTAAATTGTACATTAAATGGATGCATAAAAAAGTTTGTTTTGATTGGTTTAAGTATTTAATCTTGATTTCAGTAGTGCACATCAATTTGTATTTTGTGACTATTTTTGCTGTAATTAAATTTCTTCCCTTCCTTGGCTATTAGACAAGTAGGGAAAAAAAAATAAATAACAGCTATCTTTCACATTTACTGTGAACAATAAAGCAATGTCATGATCGGTCTTGATCCATATTGATGAAATGTTACACCTCAGAATTCAGGCAATACAACTACAGAATGAAAGAAAATTAAAATCATTAAATCTGATCTGTGAGAAGATTAAAAACAAGCCTCCTATAATCGCTTACTGCTGCTGGAAGTGGATTAAAAAAAAATTAAAAGGCTCTCCTACCACCTCACTAGGAGTTTAATGACGTATATACCATAAACATCATTAGAATTTTGAACAACAAACTGATAATTGAGCTGACCCATTTTTTCTTGTAGAACACATCTCAGAATTTCCTTCATATAAAAGCAGTTTTGACTTTATTTTCTCAAATTTTTTAATATTCTCATGTACTTGGTAATGACAGTATAGCTTACCATGCAACTATGATTGCTTATTTACAAAGGTCTGTCTCTATTCATATAATCATAGAGTCATGGCTTAGAGCAAAGTTCACATTAGAAAGAAGGAAGTCACAAATTTAGCACAAGTTCCTTTATGTAAAAATCCTATAAAGGGAAACAAATCTCCAGTAGTCTAAGATTCCCCCTTACTGGCTTTCATGCTTCCATCAAGAGGAATGAAGAGTTAGCCCCAGAAATTTCTTGAACTTCACAAAATAGTGACACTCACACCACTATCAACCTTGAGACCATCAAGACTCATCTAACTTTGCCTTTTATTCATGTTTATACCAGTTACAACTAGAAGCTGAAGACTCACTCTTACTCAAACTCTACTGCCCTGCCCAATTTTCTCCCACCATAGGGTCTTTGCCTCGGTTGCTCCTTCCATTCTGTCTAGAACCCTCTTGGTTCTGGTTTTCCTAGGCTTATACTCTCAAGCTCGGCAGATCTTATACCAGCATTAGATTCTCAGTGATGTCTTACATAACCACGTTTTAAAAAATGTTATCTCCCCTCCTCTTGTCGTTCCTTATCCTCCTCCCATCCCTTATGTTTATCTCTAGTATATATCACTCTTTACATATAAATGTGTGTGTAAACTTTATTATTATAAATAAATTACACATATGTAACTTATTTGATTATTTATATTTCCCTGCAAGAATAGAAGCTCCAAGAAAGTAAGAACATTGCCTGTTGTGTATCTCCTACACTTAGAATAGTGCCTAGACTATTAATTTGTAATCAAGAAATATTTGTTGAATGAATGAATGAATGATATTAGAATATTTCCTAAGTTTATATCACTCTTAGGAAAGATTTTTTAAATGCCAGTAAATTAATTACTTGTACGTAGTAGAAAAACAAAATCACTCTCAAATGATGAACACATTTGTGCATTCTCAAAGAAACTAGAAATAGTAATATTAAACACTTCTTATAACTATAAAACACCCACAAAAGTCTATAATGAGCAGCTGTATCATACCTGAAGGAGAGGCATTTTCCTTTCTAATTTTTTCACTTGGACAAATGCCTAGTCTATTTACATCCTTGTAAGAAGGCAAATTGTAGCCCACAGGATCTGTATATTATAACTATGAATGTTTATGGCTCATCATGAAAATAGGTGCAAATATAGAATAGTATTCTCGTCTTCTTTGTATTCAAAATGATAGCATAGTCTTTAAGAATTATCAGTACTAAAATTGGAAAAATACACCAAGGTAATTTAAGTGGACACATGGTAACTAAATATATAGGAATGGTGGAAGGACAGGCATACCTTGTTTTATCGTGCTCCGCTTGATTGCACTTCGCAGATATTACAGTTTTGACAAGTTTTACAAATTTTACAAACTTTAGTGGAGGCGGTAACTGCAGGTGTGATGGAATTAGCAAGAGAACCAGAATTGGAAGTGAAGCCTGAAGAGGTGATTGAATTGTTGCGATCTCATGACAAAATGTTAATGGGTGAGGAGGGATGAACAAAGGAAATGGTTTCTTAACATGGCATCTACCCCTGGTGAAGATGCTTAGGAAGATTGTTGAAATGACAACAAAGGATTTAGACTATTATGTAAACTGAATTGATAAAGCAGCAGCAGGGTTTGAAAGGACTGACACCAATTTTGAAAGAAGTTGTGCTATGGGTAAAATGCTGTCAACCGGCATTGTATGCTACAGAGAACTTTGTGAAAGGAGCAATCAACAGATGTGACAAGCGTCCTTGTTGTCTTGTTTTAAGAAATTACCACAGCTACCACAGCCTTCAGCAACCACCACCCTTATCAGTCAGCAGCCGTCAACATGGAGGCAAGACCGCCCACCAGCAAAAAAGATTACAACTCATTGAAAGCTTAAGTCATGTACATTGTTTGTTGAGACATAATACTGTCACGCATTTAATAGACTACTGTGTAGTGTAAACATAATTTATATGTACTGGAAAACTAAAAAAATCATTTGACCCTCTTGATTGTAATATTTGCTTTATTTTGGTGGTCTGGAAGTGAACCTGCAATATCTCTGAGGTGTGCCTGTGGACATTTTTAACAGTCTTTGGCTAAATCCATTTCTGTGAAATGTGAGATTGTTTCCTAAGCAAACTTTAGTGGGTTTATCTGGAAAAGTTGTACCTCTGTGATAAGCAATTAGCACTTTCTAAGGTTAAGAAATTGTGTGTTTTTAAAAAGTAAATAGATATCGATTTCCATTTGGCTTGAAGAGTTTTTGAAACTCTGTGTGTCTAGCACAAAAGTGCCTTGCTAGTGCTTTGTCTTATACTAGGCTGTGATGTCTCTCCTACCGCGGATCCATATCCAAGTAAACTCTTGATCTTGTGTCAAATGTAGTGGAAGGCGTTATCCTCTAAGTTACTTCCAAAGAGAGCTTCCTTGATCTAGAAGGGTCTTACTCTCAAAGATGCCAGCATTTTTCAGTGGGCTTTTCACCATTTCACATTATGGAATTGAAGACACACACACACACAGATGTAGTGGGCTGTATTCATTGATTAATTTATGAGTGTCATAGCATATAGGCTTGGAGAATGATTAAAATGGCTGACTGCATGATCTGCTTATTTGTTAATTAACTTTGTTCTATCACACAGAGCATTTTTATATTGTAGCATGCATAATTTTGAATGTTATGAATTATATTTTAATAAAATGAATTTAATCCTATTGCATAACCAGTGTGAATTCTTCTTTTTAAGCACTTCTGACAAATTTGAGATAGAATAAATTTATATTTATGCTACAGTGCAATTTTATGCATATATGACTGTTAAAGCATAAATGTTCGTCCTGCAGTATGTGTACATTGCATCCCAGAAAAAATATTCTTAGCAATTTCACAGTCCTTTTTTATATCAGGCTATAATGGGTTTTCTGTTAGTTTGCACACCACATAATAGCCAGGCTAGCATATATATTTTAAGGGGAAAAGGGAAATATTCACTGACATTAATTACACTATGTACCTGGCACCTGTCATCACTTCCCTTCTAACTACTAATAATAGAAACATTGAGATTTTATGGAGAAAAAGGAATTAATTTGTTTTAATCAGTATTTTCATTGGTCTTTTCAAAATAATATACACATGTGGTTTAAAATTCAAATGATACTAACATCATGCTGATAAAATGTCATTTTCTTTTTTTTTTTTTTTTTTTTTAAGATTTTATTTATTTATTTGAGAGAGAGAATGAGAGAGAGCACATGAGAGGGGGGAGGGGCCGAGGGAGAAGCAGACCCCCCGCCGAGCAGGGAACCCGATGCGGGACTCGATCCCGGGACTCCAGGATCATGACCTGAGCCGAAGGCAGTCGCTTAACCGACTGAGCCACCCAGGCGCCCCTAAAATGTCATTTTCATTTTCAATGATTTTAGCTGTTTTTCATATATAGAACTATTTTTTCATATACATATATAAAAATGGCTAAAATATATGTACTAATTTTAGTAAACTTTTTACCTTGATGTATCCATTTTGGAAACTATCAACTAGCTCTATATTGGGCAATGAAAAATCAGCTCACACACATTCTACCTTCTCCTCTTCTAATAAAATAATGTGATTCTATTAATTTCCTTCGAAGCATGCCTTTGGCTTCACTCTGCACATTTTGATGTTGCCTTTGCATATCAACTCATTTGAAAATATTTTCTATTCTCCTTATAACCCCTCTTTACTTTTATTATAAAAGTATTGTTTGTTTTCAGATAGTTGAGGATTTTCTAGTACTTTCTTTGGAATTAGTTTATATCGATTTGTTGGACTCGTACCACATATTCTGTATGATATCAATGCCTCAGGTGGCCATATGACCTTGTATATGATTGATCTCAGTGAATGCTCCATGTGATCCTGAAAATAATATGTATTCTGCTCTCTTTGGGGGGAGCATTCTATAAATACCAACGAGATCAGATCATGGCAGTTGATAGTGTTACTCAAGATTTTTGTATCATATCTTATTCACCTCTGTCTACACCTGAATTCACGGGCACATAGTGGATCCTAATAATTGCGTGTGTGTTTTTTTTTAAGGGCAGGGTTTTTTTTTTAAAGATTTTATTTATTTGTCAGAGAGAGAGAGGGAGAGAGAGAGCATAAGCAGGGGGAATGGCAGGCAGAGAGAGAAGCAGGCGCCCCGCTGAGTAAGGAACCTGATGCAGGACTCGATCCCAGGACCCTGGGATCATGACCTGAGCTGAAGGCAGACGCTTAACCAACAAAGCTACCTAGGCATCCCTAATTGTGTATTTAATAAATGAAAACCGCTATGAAAATATTTGAATAAATGCTTTGAAATCAATAATTAAAAAATAACATGTAAGGACTTGTGTTTTTTTCTAAAAAATGAAACAGTGGTAAATTTATATCTTTTCATTTCTACCATTTTTAAATGTAACTAGAATTTTCAAAATCAGAAAGCTCCAAGTATAAAACAATAAATTTAAAAAGTCAGTGAATTCCTATGAGTATAAGATAATCATTTAATTATTACTTTGTGTTCATGTATTGAATGTTGTAGAATATGCCCTTTATATAAATAAGGGCAAATGAGGTCTTAAAAATAAATGAATGATAATAGTGAGTGCTCAAATAGCACTCACTGCTTGTTACATTACAAAATAAATTAAGAGGAATGCTCTTCTATGTGTTTAAATTAATTTTTAATTTAGTGCCTATTTTTGCCAAGAATGGTGATAGGCTTTCATAAGATACTGTCTTGCGAATTCATAGAATGTTAATACGATGCTGAGTAAAATTTGACTTGTATTTTATTTTACTTAGACTTTCCCAGTGCCTAACATAGTGTCTGGTAAACAACAGTATCTCAGAATTGTTTCTGAATGAGCGAAGGGATGATGGGGTTAAATTTTCCAAGTGTTTGAACATCGGAGGGAAAAATTACATGTCCACATCTCTTTTTCAATTTCCTCTATTTGCTTAGAGACCTCTGGTATCGATCTGAGGCCACTTTTTGATGTTGTCTCAAAGCAAATTATATCTTGAATGATTGGAAGAAGCCATAAAATGAATAAAAGATAAGCAAAAGGATCCTAAAAATATTTTTCCAAATAGAAATATTATTCATTCTATATATGAATTTCTTCATCTGTCAAGGAAAAATAATGCTACCCATACAAAATTATTGTAAGGAGAAACAATGGTCAAATGTGTTCACTAAGAGTACATGAAGTACTTAACGAAAAATGTGATGCATTATACAGACTTGAATATTTTATACCAGAAAGTTGCCTTGCTTGGGCGCCTGGGTGGCTCAGTTGGTTAAGCGACTGCCTTCGGCTCAGGTCATGATCCTGGAGTCCCGCATCGGGCTCCCTGCTCGGCAGGGAGTCTGCTTCTCCCTCTGACCCTCCTCCCTCTCGTGCTCTCTGTATCTCATTCTCTCTGTCTCAAATAAATAAATAAAATCTTTAAAAAAAAAAAAAAAGAAAGTTGCCTTGCTTTTATTCTCAGCAAATGAGAATTGTGTGTATTTTTAATGATTTTTGGTTATTCAGCCAGTATTGGGGTTTCATGCTTGATGTGTCTATGACATCTTGATTGACTCAGATTATTTATTTATTTATTTATTTATTTATTTAATTTATTTTGTCCTTCACAGTGTTCCTCTGTTGGGAGCACACACACACATGCGTGTGCATACATATCCACGCACCCACAGAAAATTACAAATGTATTTTAGTCAAGGATAGAAGGACGCACAATTCGCAGAAGGATGTTGGCCATCCAGAATAGGAGCAGAGCCAGCATCTCTCCCACTTGCTTTTGGTTTTTATTTTTTTTTTAAGATTTTATTTATTTATTTGAGAGAGAGAGAGAGCACAAGAGCGGGGAAAGTCAGAGGGAGAAGCAGACTCTACGATGAGCCCGACTTGGGACTCGATCCTGGAACTCTGGGATCATGACCCCAGCTGAAGGCAGTCGCTTAACCAACTGAGCTACCCAGTAGCCCTCTGTTCTTGGTTTTTAAACAGCAGTATTGTCACTCCTGTTCTACCTGGATCCATAAATATGCCTTAATCCTTTCTGATTCTCTGTCCTGTGATTATATGCCTCCCATCAGAGTGCGGAATTCACTGCTCCTTACCGCATGTCCAGATCTCTGTCCGTCTCCTGGCACACATGCCCATTTTAAGGTTTTATATGAAAAAATAATGGAATAGGGTGCTTCTCTCCTTTTTCTCTCAGTTAAGTCTTCAAAAAGCTTTTTTTCAAAAACCAATAGGAGCTAAAATAAACTTGCTTAACATCTGAAACTGTTTCCATCCTTAACATTGTTTAAAACTTCAGTAACATGCAATAATAGTGTCAGGACTCTTCTTCTCCTTTAAAGGCAATATTTATTAAAATTCTTGCTTCAGGTAAAACATTCCTTTTGTTCTCACCTCCAAATAGGTGTTTATCTATTTAAGTACTTTCTAGGCATATTTCAAATGGTCAAATGCATACTTATCAGTGGGTTTTTCCCTCTTACCTCCAATGATTTAATCTGCTGTAATATACATAAATTATACATCCATTGCATTAGAAAGGAGCCTAATACCTTTATATACTTTACAGCTATGGGCATAAAAATTACAATTGTGAACATTAGCATTTCATTTTCACAAAGCAGCTGCCAGTTTATGATCTCTTAGGATTTTATTTAATTTGTGAGTAGAGTTGAAAGTCATCATGCTTACTCAGATCTGTTCCCTGTCATCATACATCACAAATATTCTTTCTAAAATGATACCTTCAGTAGTAAAGGTATTTAGGAACTAAACTCTACTCTTTTCTTTGTCCTCACTTACTCTATTTTGCCTCCTTTTTTGGGGGTTCCTTTTATTCCATAAGCCCCATTTTGGCCAGAATATGATGTCTGCACTGCAGTATTATCTGCTCTTTGTGTTGGATTTGATTTTAAAATAAATTCTAATTAAGATTCTTCACAATTTATTTTTTGAAAATTTTCCCCAAGATTACATAGGGTTCAAGAACAAAAGACAGAGAAAAGGTTTCTAAGAGTGATTTTGGGGGGGGTTCTCTTTTCCTCCCCCCACAACCCCACCTCCAAAAAAAGAAAAGAAGAAAACTTGTTTACACAAAGAAAGGTTAACAAAGTTCAAGAGGAGGGAAAGAGCTGCTTAAAAGTTTTGTCAGTTTTCTCCCCTTTTCTTGCTCATGGCTAGCTGATGGAGAAAAGTCCAGCCCATTCTCTGGAGCTCAGAAGCAGGTGGGGCAGCACTGACTTAGAATTCCACACTGGAAGTGGTCAATGCAGCTAATCCTGGGGGGGGCTGACTGTGTGTCATGTAGTCTCACTTACGAAGTGGAAATCAGGAGCTTAACACATTGGATAGTGTGTCATGACCAGTGTGTGCGCAGAGAGAGTGGTCTCGTACCTCTGAGCCACTTCCCACCCTCTTGGGGGAGTATACGTCTGCCTATCGTATTGTTTGACTTTTATTTATTATTACAGATAATGTCTTTACATACAACCAAAGTTCCATTTGGTGCTGATACACAACTAAGCCATTCTTTTCTACTACCTCAGGCAGTTTAGAAGGTGAACTAATATTATCTGTATCCATCTAGTCTGTCTGTGTCTTTATCCATCTATCTATATGTATATCGGCACACACACACAAACACACATAAAACTATGTGTGCCTATATGCATTTGCACATGAACATGGAAAAAGCTGCACCAAAGTCAGTCTGAATTTTTTTGGTTCTTGGGCTGATTTGGAATCAAGATTGGTGCCACAAAATTAAAATGTAAATACTGCAATAAAAATCCTGGTTCCTGGATAGGTTTGGATGATCCCAGATTTAAACAGTATTCCCACAGCACTTCTGAGCAGGAGGTGGAAAATCCTAACAAAAATTGTTGCATTCAGAGAAAAGCACGAAGCCCAAGGAACCAGGAGGAAACGGAGAATATTTTCCCAATACACCTGTCTTTCCCGCATAAAATGTTCTAAATCCTTGTTTTTTCTAAGAAAGTAGTGCATATTATTGTAGAAACAAAGTTCCCATGCAGATATTTTATTTATAATATATATGCAAGTTATTTATTAAGAATGTAGTTTCCATTTTCTTTACATACATTTTTCTCTATTTGTACATGTGACAATATATATATATGTGTGAGATGGTAAAGTCCTGTCTAGAACCAGACTGACTGACTTAAAAAAAATAGACTCTAAGCAAAAAAAGAGTTCTCACTATTTTTACTGAGCTAAGCAGAGACACTATCTTAAAAGTATCTCGTGAAATTATTTTCTTTCAGTTTGTGTGTGTGTGTGTGTGCGTGTTTTACTTAGCCTAGCATCAAGCCGAGTGGATATTTAGTTGATTAAATAATCATAGATGCTACAGGCTCTGAGTGCTGTAGGGCCATACAGATAATGAGGTCCAACTATCTCATAAAAATAGTATTCTATTTTATAATTAAATTGATATTTCATTTTCTATAAGCAGGTCTGCTCTGAGGGTAGCCGAAGTCAATCTCAGGATCTAATGAGAAGATACTGTCTTAAACACTGTTCAGGATTAATGAAAAAGTATTCTTGGTGAAAACCAATGTAAAGAGCAGATATCATGTGGATGACTAGATTTATAAGTTGCTATATCTTTAGAGCTAAAGTAGTAAAACGATCTCTTTGTCCATAACAAAGATTTCCTCTACTGACATGCTTCAGAATTCTGTGACTGAAAGGTTCAAATGGCCTGGTGTGAAGCGATCTGTTTTGTTTCCATGGGCTTGTAGTACTTTTGACGTGCCATCCTAAGAATTTAAAATCTTTTAAGTATTTAATTGACTATCAGCATAGAGCCTGCCAGTCTTCACAGCTGGCTCCTAGCATTTCAGTAACTCTAGCAGAATTGCTAGGATTTTGCAAATCATCAAGTGAATTAAGTTATAGAATAGGTCTTTGTTGAAATCATGAAGGTTTCTTGTGAAGAGAATTGAGTCATATCTGGGATTTTATCTTTAATGTTAATAAACATATAATTTCCCTTTAGGTGAAAAGTGGAAAAAAAGAGTTATAGAGTTATAAATGACAGAGAAAACTTTTTGATAGTTTTAATTTCTATATATGCCATTTATTTTTCTTACTTAGAGGGTAAATTGCATATTCCTTTAGAAATTGATCATGGCGGGTGCCCGCATGGCTCAGTGGATTGAGCGTCTGCCTTCGGCTGGGGTCATGATCCCAGAGCCCCGCATCGGGCTCCCTGCTCATCGGGGAGCCTGCTTCTCCCTCTGCCCCTCCCCCTGCTTGTGCTTTCTCTCACAAATAAATAAATAAAATCTTTTAAAAAAAAAGAAATTGGTCATGGCATTTTTTTTTTAAAGATTTTATTTATTTATTTGACAGAGAGAGACACAGCGAAAGAGGGAACACAAGCAGGGGGAGTGGGAGAGGGAGAAGCAGGCTTCCCGCGGAGCAGGGAGCCCGACGCGGGGCTCGATCCCAGGGCTCGATCCCAGGGCTCTGGGGTCATGACCTGAGCCAAAGGCAGACGCTTAACGACTGAGCCACCCAGGCGCCCCATGGTCATGGCATCTTAAAGCTACACATCCTACAGTGCTTTAAAGTGTGACGATTTCAGAAACATTTCATCGGATTATTTAATTTCATTCTCAAAATGTCTCTGTCAGGTTGGTGCCTATAGGTGATTATAGCTATTTAATAGTTTAAAGTACTGACCTCATACGTGTAACTCTGTCTCTTTAAACATGTCCCGTGACTATACCGACTCTTCTCAAGGGAATTTCCACAATTTTGCACGACATGGACACTAAACCCACCCATTCATTTGACAAACTGATGACTGAATCCTGGCGGTGAACGGGCTTGCCTGACCTCACCTGTGAGGGCTGAAGAAGACCTAGCCCCGCAAACAGCAAGGGCTGCCGTTCAGAGAAATACTTAACTTTCCTTCTTCCTGAAAATACCAATATCCCTGATCTCCTCCTACCTAAAACACCAGTATACAAAATATTTGGCATTAAAATGGATACAACTAAGAACAAATGAAACTGTAGTTGAAGTAATTCTCCAAATTACTTTTGAAGTACTGATTTTAGCAAAAGATAATCGATGTCAAAAATGACAGATGCCAACATGGGAGGAAAACAACTCTTCACTGTTGGCAGATTCTTAGTGATAACCAGAGATGCTTAGCTGCCCTGCTGTTATAAGCTGTGTTTCAAAACCAAACACTGTATGATGATTAACATTTAAAAAATATCTCATACCTGTTCGTCTTTTGGGGGAAAAAAAAAATCTCACTAGGGAAAAAAATGAACTTCTTATGACTCATTAAATCAGTAGCACCACTATAAATCATAAACCTGTTATAAGGAAATAGTTTAATATAGAAAGAGCAGGTCCAGCTGTTTAAATATCATAGAGCATATGGGGCTCAGTAATTGGACTCAAATACGATCTGCTAAATCATTTACAGTTGTGTTATAGTGTTGTACTTCTACGGGGAAGGACAAACTAGTTCTTGAATTGCTGCTAGGCTAAGTACTATTCTTTTAACTTCAGGTGAGTATTTCCCAAGTTAATGCCTACTTACTTGTTGAATCGAGTGGGTTTCCTTTGAAGTCGAATCTAAAATGTATCTACTCTGGGGTACTTCACTGTACCATTTATTATGTGCTTTATTTGGCTTTGGATTTCAGCCTAATATTTACTTCATATTTTTTGTTTGTTTGTTTTGTAATACCCAAGATTTCTACCAACGTGAAATTGTTCACGTAGAATACAGTCTTGTCACTTTAGTAACCCCTGTTACTAAAGGGAAAAGAAAACAAAATGATTTAGTTTGCAAACTGCTAGAATTAAAAACACAATAAGCTCTTCAAGAAGAGCTGACTTGTGTCCCCAGCATTTAGAATGTGAGAAAGCTACCAGCAGAGCCAGAAGGAAGTCTAGAGTGACATCCCATGATGGTGGTGGTGAGCAATTGATATATGGTAGAATGTGTCCCAATATGATTATATCTGTTCCCTGCAAATGGATTCACTAATACAGCTCTTCATCAAAATTGCCTTTTTGGTTGTTTTGTTTTATTTAAATTCAGACTTCTGAGCCTCACTGCAAACTTCCCCCTCTGATCCAGGAATCTACATATTTATCTGATTTCCCCAGGGAATTTTTACTTTGATCAGCATCAGCATTTGAAAATCATCAGGCAGTGGAGGCTTTGGGGGTGGTAGGGAGGAAGAGAGGAGGAGATACCATGGCTTGAGCCTCTACGCTACAATAGGCATATTCTAGGTGTGGAATTTTTCCCTTAGCAATTCACCTAGATCTCAAAACTGATGTTTTGAAATTAACTGGCATATACAAGGTTATAGTATGCAAACAACCTGTTAGTGATGTTCTGGCCTATGCAGTCAGATTCATTCCTGACCTTTTGCCCTACTCTGTGTCATGGAAGGGGCAGTCATCTGCAGGCTTCATAATCCAGGCTCCTGCTGGAAGGAGGAAAGGGGAGGAGAAAGCAGGCTCTTTCTCTCACTTCTAGTGAACGCCCTGGGTATGCTACTCTGAGTGTATCTGCGACCTAATCCCCTGCAGGGCTCCCGCTTCTTCTGGACAGGCTGAGAATTGACAGCTTTTGATGGGTGACCCAGCCCCTAAACTTTGGTAATCCTATCTCCTGCATTGGTTTCTCCATTGGAGGGGAGAAAGGAGCTACTTATGCTATTCATCTGGAGGTGGACTCCCTGTCTGCTGTTTGGTTTCTCAGTTTTTCTTCACCTGTACAACCAATTCTCTGGAATAAATTCCCTTCACTTTAAACACTTAGGGTATTTTGTACTCTGTAATTTCTGGACGGATCCTGACTGATACAGTCTCAAACAGCAACTTGAAGTTTTCGCAGGGATGTAGTAAAACAGATGAGGTACGCCAATCTCCCTCACGTTGAATATCAAATGTGACAGCTTCCGACACCCTTGTACAGTCTGTAGAAAATTAGCCATAAATCTATTGTTTACTGAAGGAAATTGAAAGAAAAAGTCCTAGAAGATTGGTTGGAAGGTAGAGATTATAGACCGTACCACAGAGCAGAAAATGCACCATACCTCCTGAGAAACTTTACTAAAACTAGAAATACATTCAGTTTATACATTGTACAGCAAGCATACAATATCCTTTTCTAATTGAAAGGGAGGACAACAGCAAGAATATTGAACAGAAAGAAAACAAATGTCTTAGCTGAGGATGTTTTTCGAGATTTCGCTAGAATTAAAAAAAGTAGCTTTAGCGTAAGACTAGAGATAAATGAAGCCATCTGGTGGGGACTCCCATTTCCTCCACCATCCTCTTCTTCACTTCTTTTTTTTAAATATTTTATTTATTTGAGAGAGAGAGCACAAGCAGCGGGAGTGGGAGAGGGAGAAGCAGGCTCCCCACTGAGCAGAGAACCCGACGCGGGGCTCCATCCCAGGACCCTGGGATCGTGACCCGAGCTGAAGGCAGCCGCTTAACTGACCGAGCCACCCAGGCGCTCCTTCTTTTCCCTTCTGTTGCCATAGTTGTGGTGAGACCTTATCGTTTCTCAATCCCATCTCTCTACTTGTTTTAGGTCCTACTCCCTTCTTGGTAACTTTAAACTCTTTCCCAAGTTATAAACAAACAAATATATCCCCCTTCTTGCCTCTCTCGCCCACTCATCTATGTTCAGCTACCACCATCTCAGTGTTCCCCAAAGCTCCTGAAAGTGTCCTCTGTGAGAACCATCTCCAACTTCTGTCATCCTTCCCCTTACTCTGTAGTCTCTGCAAGCAGCTTTCTGCTCCATCATTCCCCCAAAACCATTCTTACTGAGGTCACCAGTGACCTCTCTGCTACTAAATCTAGTAGATGTTCTCAGCGTTCCATTTGCATGGCCTCTCAACACCTTTTGGTCCCTTTGTTGACTTTTGGCACATTCTCTTAGCGTCTGTGACACCGTGGTCTACTGCTTTCCTTCGTACTCCCCTGGCCACTTCTTATTCATTCCCCGCTGCAGGATGCACTTTCCTAATCCTTTCTGTGTCGTGCTTCCTCAGGCTCCGCTCCCAAACCTCTTTCTCCTTTCACCAGGTATTCTGTCCCTGAGGAATCAACCATCTGCATGTCTTTGGTTCCTCAGGACCTAACTCCAACCTGTACTTTGCCTTTGTGCTCTAGAACATGGGAAGAGGAAAGATAGCTGCTGAATATTATGATTTTCTTAATTGGAGGTTGAAAATGTATGTACATGATATATTCAATCTCATTTTTAGACAGTATTTAAAGCTCCTAAATGTTTGGCACTCTAGCTTCTCTCCTCTTCCCACCAGATTTTTCAGTGACAACATAAATAAAACAAGATTTTGAATAATAGATTTAATAAGTGTATAGTGGAGTCGATTCCCTACCTCACTCTGAAGGATGAGCTTGATGCGATAGGGCTGAGTCCACATTTACTTCAGCAGAAATTGCTTATGACACAGACCAGAGTGGTGGAAACAGCACTAACTTACAAAACATGAAACCAAGGGAATTTACCACAGCCTGCTGCTAATTGTTGTGACCACTGGCCTTGATTTCTTCTTTGAAGAAACAAGAGGATTATTTTGTCATAACTAAAAATTTGAAACAACCCAAATACCCATTAACATATAAATGAACAAATAATTGATGGTATACTCATAAAATGGAATATTATATAGCAAAGAAGATGGAGAAATTATACCCTCCCCACCCCCCCGAAAAAACACAAACAAACCATGGAGCATGGATAATTCTAGTATGTGTAATGCTAAGCTAACAAAACAAGAAAAAAATAATATATACGATACAACCTCATTTAAAAAATGTATTAATTTTTATATGATAAAACTAAATTATATTAAGGATGAATCCATATATAGCAAAATAAAAAGCAAATCAGGAAATTATAAAATTATGATAATGTTAAGAAAATTGTTTTGTACTAGTGTGAGAACAGGGGTTTTTATAGGGAATGAATAAGTTGGGGGTTTTTGGGGTACAAATATTCTATTTCTTGGGCTGAGCTATGTTCACTTCATACTTAACAATGTTAAAATATACACTTTGTTTTATTCGCTCTCCTATTTGCACATTTTGTTTATGATAAAACATTGATTTTTTTTAAAATACTATTTTATTTTAAAATATTTTTTTTTTATTTATTTGAGAGAGAGAGATAGTGACAGAGAACATGAGCAGGGTTGGAGAAGGAGAAGCAGGATCCCAGTTGAACAGGGAGCCTGGGATCATGATCTGAGCCAAAGGCAGACGTTTAACCTACTGAGCCACACAGGTGCCCCAGAAACATACTTTTTTTAAAGAAAAATTCATATAATAGTAAACCTTAAGATCTGTTAAACTTAAGATCTATTGAAAGTTTAATATTTTATGAATCTATAAGTACTTTCGAAATTATTATTTGCCTCAGTCAGTTTTATATATCACATCATGCAATACAAGCAAAAGCCTGTGCATACTATCTCAGTACACATGCATACATGATAGTTTTCATATTCTGTTATAGTAAATTTTATCCCCCAGATCTGCAGGTAAAAAAAAAAAAAAATAGAAACCCACTCAGCTGAATTCAGTCAAGAATTATGGTTTATTTGATCCACAAAATAGGGGCTTATGCAGCATTTAAATATATATTTTAAAGATTTTATTTATTTGTCAGAGAGAGAGACAGCACAAGCAGGGAGAGAGGCAGAGGGAGAGGGAGAAGCAAGCTCCCCGCTGAGCAGGGAGCCAGATGCGGGGCTTGATCCCAGGACCCAGGGATCATGACCTGAGCCAAAGGCAGACGCTTAACTGACTGAGCCATCCCGAGGCATCCCATGTTTAAGTACTTTGAGATTTGTGACCAACATTCAAAGAAATGGGAAATCTCCTTTCAAAAATCCAGGAGACTCTTGTATTCAAATGTTTTAGAGACGAGTCCAAACTGGACCCTTCCTCCCAGAGGACAAGAACCTGCTTCCCCTTCAGCTGGTGCCTGGGACTTGGAGATTTCCTGGGGGCCAAATCCCCCGTCTCACTTCCTGTCACTGAGAGTGTCCGTTTCCGTTCAACATTGTGGTAGACTGTTGGTATAGATACCATTTTGGGTTTTTTTGTTTGTTCTTGTTTTGTTTTTGTACACAGGTGTTTGATCATTCGTTAACTTATTCTGTCCCAGTAGACATTTTAGTTGGGATCACTACCCCAACTTCTGCTTGTGCCAGTCTGCCCCCTTGCATTAATTGTGGTTCTTACTGCTCTGCCTTTGGAGAAAAACCACCTATTTGTACATTTTGGATAAATCATCTCATCCAGGAAATGAGATTAGCGATTCTTGAACTGAAAAATAATCCATTTATTTAAAAGCCTGTCTTTCCAATGTGCTGTAGAAAATAAGAGAATTAAAAAGTTTAAGTCTTCTTCAAATTTTTTTCTTAAAATATATCCTTACATGGCAGATGTTTCTTTCTGAAAAACTATTAAAAAACAATGTTCTCCAAAGCTACCTGATTTAGTGAGGAGCCTTTGTGTTCCCTGCAGAGAGCTGAGCTCAAGTCTTCTATTCAGTTCTTAATCTTACAGCATTTATTCTCTTTCGAAACTTTCCAATTTGCCAATTCATTGGATTTTGTTTATCACCTTTTCTACAAAAGCCCATTTGTTCATTGACAGTTTCATTCTAAGTTAAAACCAAAGTAAGGCGGATTAATGAATATTCAAACTGGCCCCAAGGGCTCTTGTTAGCTTGATAGTTCTATCACATCAACCATATGTAAAATCTATCTTCCATTTAAATGTGACTGTCAGAGATTATTTATTACTCTATCCTCTATTAGTCTTGATTAACAGGAAGTTTTTGATTAAGCAAGGCCTTCTCATCTCTGACTGCTTATACACCAAACATTCTTTTGCTGTGGATTTGACATATTAATGGTTTTACAAAATTGGCGTTTATTTGTTTCATGTTCCTTGTAAATTTGGTGCAAAGCAAATGAAACTTACTTAGCTGGACCAAGATCTTATGTTATGGGATAGCATGACACAAGAATGATCCTGCATTTACAAAAGGTACTTCAATGTCTCATTATTGGCCAAAATAAATAGTATGTTCTTGTTCAAGTTTTATCAAATATTATAAAATTGACTACTCTTAAAGGGCTTTCTTGGTTTCTCTTTTATGAACACTGGAAAGGTCATCCGTGATAAAAACAGAAGCTGACTTCATGCTATTTGAATCAAGGTGCGAGAAGAAAATGAAAATAAGCCTTAGTCTTACTATACAGTAGATTTTACTTTCAACTTCATTTGTTCTCTGTGCTTATTATTTACCGACCCTTCCACTGAGCTTCTGCCTACTCCTCTCTCAAATTGGATATCCAAGTGGAAACTCAAACTTACCGTACCTCAAACACAATTCTTGATTTTCTGCTCAACCTGCTTCTACATCAGTCGAGCATCTCCATTTATTGCATGAGTATTTATACAGGTGCTCAGACCAAAGCTTTGTTAAACACAGATCTGTTAGGCTCCTTTTCTTTTCTTAGTTCATCAGAAAGTACCTTCAGTATATTTGCAACATTTAACAGTTCTCTCCAACTTTTCTGTTGTGTACTGAATGTTTGCATGCCCCCACCTCCAAATTCATATGATGAAGCCCTAACCCTTAATGTAATGCTATGGAGAAAGGAGGCTGTTAGGAGGTAATTAGGGTTACATTGAGTTATAAGGGCAGGGCTCTCATGATGGTTTTTAGAAGAGATCTTTTTTTTTTCTTCCATGTGAGAACACAGTGAAAAGTCATCCGTCCAGATGTGAGCCAGGAAGAAAGTTCCTTAGAACCTGACCATACTGGCACCCTGATCTCAGACTTCTAAGATAGCACTGCAAGGAAATAGATGCCTGTTGTTGAAACAAATCCAATCTATGGTGCATTGTTATGGCAACCCGAGCAGACTGAGATTTCTTCTCATGATGCTCTAATTATTTCTCTGCCATCTCTCACACAGAACACTGCGGTAGCCTACAAATTACCTTCCTGCCTCCTTTTTGACCTTTTTGCAGTCATAATGGTATTTCCTGAAATGTAACTTAGTTCATGTGATTTCTCTGCTCATTTGTTCCAGTGACTTCCCATGATGCTCAGCATATAACCAAACTCCCTTTTCTATAAGGACTTTTATGTTCTGGCTATTCTCTCTCTCTGATCTCATCTTCTACCTCCTTCCTGGTGCACATGTGCACACACACACGGTTGTACATGCATTTGCACGAACAGGCATCTTGCTTACTTGCAATCTCACTGGATTTCTTGCTAATCCTCCAATTTACCAAGTGTATTTCTACCAGAGGGCCTTTGCACTTGCTGTCCCCTCTGCTGCTGAAGCTATTTCCCTCAGATATTCATGAAGCAGGCTTTCCCACTTTATTCCATGTTTTTGTTTTTTTTCTAAAGTTGCCTCTCTAGGAAATCTTCCCCGACATCTTTATTAAAAATGACCCCATGTAGATCCTCCCTCATTATTTCCATACATTAATGCTGATTTAATTTCTTCAAAGCCTGTATTATTTCCTGACATTATGGTATGTATTTATTTGTTTACTGTAAACTCCATAAGGTATGAAACTTAGATTCTTTACTGAAGTGCTAGGGCCTAGAACCATCTCTTCCCAACACAGGAAGAATCCTTAATAAATATGTATTCAACCAAAGATTACCTGAATCTTGGCAATCTGTAAGCCAATTGTTAAAAAGCTCATAACATGAACTATGACCTTACATGAAAATTAGATGGAAACTATAAATCCTTCCTGTGATCGTGGTTTTAAAACCCCTCATTTGCAGGTCTTTTATCCCAGGTATGTGCAATATGACATTTTGTTTTTCAAGAGACAAGTTGATTTAAAATCCAACTTATTTTATTTCTTGTATGTTTTAGGTATATTGCTAGCTGACATGGATTAAACACTTAGCATTTTCTGGCCCTATTGTAAATCCTTTATATGTATTTATATGTTAAATTGGACTATTACGAATATTTACTCACATAATCTCATTTAATTCTCTCAAAGATTCTAGGAGATTGGTATTGTGCTTGTCCTCATTTTTGGTGTGAAGAAACTGAAGCATAGTTGTGTTAAATAATTTGACCTGGGACACAGTCAGTGGTAAAATAAGAGCTAAATAGATGCAGTCTGACCCCAGTGTCCACAAGGTTAAACATTAAGTCTACCTCCTCAGTATCCAAAGTAATCAAACTATTAATCAACTAGAATACTTTACGCAAAACAGTGTGAGACCCATAATCTCATTATTTGTCACTGGCCATTTGTTACTAGAAGTTTCACTAGCCTCATAACTACCATCCTTCTGTTTTTAAACAGAATCAGATGACTATATTCCTACAACCTAAACTCACTTCTTGCAATTATTATCTTAATGAAATAATAGAGTTTACATCGTCAGAAGCAATATAATTACGAACCTTCACTCTACTAATAGAATGGATTGTTGAAATGCCATTTATTTTAATTTCTAATACCCTTTAAAATTTTCTATTTTTGGTATCTGTTGTGTGAGTTACGTATGAATACAATATGCTAGGGGTACTTATGTAAACATTTTTAATGATACTGATGCACATTTAAAAAATTTAAGTACCAAATTTGCTATGGAGAAACATACCGTTTTAAGCATTAGAGCTCCAGAGGAATATTGAAGTTTTAGATAGACTACCCCAGAATGAATATGCTGTCAAGGGCACTGGAAGAAGCTATTGTAGTATTTCAGCAGAGAGATAAGGAATACCTTAACTAGGAAACTGTTAGGGCAGGGATTTGCCAACTATATTATATATAAATTGGCAGGATTTTATGACTAATTCAATGGGATACAGTGATGAGGAGAGAGGATTCAAGAATGACTTCCAGATTTCAAATTTACAAATTGAGGAGAAATTAGAAATACTAAGCAAATACAGAGTACAAAGAAGAAAAACCTTAGGAAGGTAGGTTATAAGTTCACTTTAGGCACAATGATTTTGAGTGTGCTTTGGAGTATTCAGCTTTAGGATGTCTGATATTTAGGGACAAAGTAAATTTGGAAAAGGCATATTTGGCAATCATTAGCACAGATGGGAGAGTAGATGGAATCACCCAGGTGGATCATATTTAGTATAAAGAACAATAGTTCAAGATAGATTTCTTAGAAACATCTATATTAGGACAGAGGAAGAAGGAGACACCCTTGGAAAAGGCAAAGAACAAGGAGTCAAAGAGTGTGAGGAGAATAATCATCCTCTCAAGCTCTGCCCATCGACAGAGAGTTCTACCTAAAGTCCTCTGAGTACTATGACCCTGATGTCAGGTTATTCCTATAATGGAAATGTGGTTAAGGGCTCTCTTCTTCTGCCGCCATTAAACATTCAACTTACAAACCTATGTTACCCACTACAATATAGAAAACAAAGGTCACGTTACCTCTGGTGTTAGGGGTGTTTGGCTCATAAGGAAATAGATAAGATGAAACCATGTCAGCATCCTTCAGAGAAGATTGAAAGATAGTTTATGGGTACATGGCAGTGTTTAAATATTGCTCATGCAACTCCTAAAATAATTTTTGAAAATTTATGTATCCTCTTCTTTCATTTGAAATTGACACCTTAAAATTTATTACAAATTTAAATATTTGCAAAGAAGCTACTGTCTGGATACTTTCATTGTATACATGATTTACATCAAAACATTAGAGCTGCTGTTTAGCTCTTTCAGTCTACAAACAGTATCAGGGAAAGCCATCTTCATTGTCAAACTCGACTGCAGCTTAATGACCTTACATCAGAAAAGATCCCATTTCATTTTTTTTGTATAAATAAATAAGTTAATGAACCTCCTTGTGTATTAACCACTAGGAGTTCTGAATTCTGATTCTAAGATAGATAGTTCAAAGCATTGCTAGATAAAGGATAGATGTTTCCATGATGTTTTGCTCCCATGGGTCCCCACTCTTAGCAGTTCTACACTCCAGGGCATTTAATTGTAGAAGATGGTGACAGGTTTGCCTTTCTTTTGTAAAGAAGGGAAAAGGATATTTTAAAAGAGGAGCTGGAGAATTCTGAAAACACAGACACATTCGTAGCCAAGTTAATTTTTGGAAAGCATGCATACAGAGAAATCAAGGATCTGGAAAAAGATTGCCTTAAATTTATCCATGCCTATATAGCATCTGTTCAGTCTTGTTTTCCTGCAGGCTACCCCACTCCAGGAGACTCTGCTGTAGTCATCCAAGAGAAACACCAGTAGCAGAGGCCTGTTTTGTTCTCCCATTCCACATTCTTTTTGTCTGCTGCTTCTTCCTCTACTACTACCCAGCTGATCCTCTTCCTCTGGGTCATCTTAAATCCAGTCAATATGATGAATTATGAGGTAGGCTACTGGGGAATTTGGTCTGCCCCTCCACCCCCAGAATTCATCCCATGGAAGCCCTAATCCCCAAAGTGTCTGTCTTTGGAGAGAGAACCCGTGAGGAGGTGGTAACAGTTAAATGAGTTCATGACAGTACGGGCCTATTCGGGTAGGGCTGGTACTTTAAAAGAGAAGAAGAGACACCAGAACTCTCTCTCTCTATCCCTCTGTCTTGTGAGGACACAGCAAGCAGGTAGCCATCTGCAAGCCAGGAGGAGACCTCTCACCAGGATCCAGTCATGCTATTCACCCCAATCTCTCAGACTTTTAACCTCTAGAACTGTGAGAAAATAACTTCCTGTTGTGTAAGCCTACTCCCTGGTATTGTGCTATGGCAGCCTGAGAAGAATAATACGGATTTTGGTACCAAGAACCGGGTTGCTACTGTAACAAATACCTGAAAATGTGGAAGCAGCTTTGTGACTGGATAATGGGTAGTGGTTGGGGGAGTTTTGAGGTGCGTGTTAAAAATAATGAAATTAAGCCTGCTTCTGGTGAGTACACAGAGAGAAAAGAGGAAGCTAGAGAGAAAGCCTCCATAAATACATAAGTTTTGGAGAATACATAAATAACCATGAACAGAATATTGGTGGGAATATGGAAGTTAAAGGTCATTATGGTGAGGTCTCCGGTGGAAATGAGGAACATGTTATTAGAAAGATGAAAGTATATATAAAGTATAAAGTAGCAAAGAACTTTCCTGCACTGTGTTCTAGAGTTTTATGGAAAATAGGAATTGGGAGTGGTAGAATTGAATATCTAGCTAAGAAGATTTTTACACTAAGTGTTGAAGGCATGGCTTGGTTGCTCCTGACTGCTTATGGTAAAATGCAACAGGAGAGAGTTGAGTTGAAAAAGGACTCCTTACGAGGAACCAGAAATTGAAGATTTGGAATATTGTCAACCTGTCTATATTGCAAAAAAGTGAGGAAGCTTCTTCTGGAGAGAACTTCAGCGTTATAGTTGGAGAATCACTTCATTATGAGGTTACCCATGATGTTAACCAGACATCTAAGTAGAATCTGGGAATTGAGATGGATTATACCAGCAGAGACACTGCCAGTTTGAACTGAAGGGGTCAGAGAAAGTGGGATGAAATGAGAGAAGGCTGTTGGACTGCTTGGATTCTACAGGATGGACCATAATAAAACTGTTACACTGCAAATGTGTTATTCTTGTCGAAAAGAGAATAACCTCAAAGGCAATTTAGAGATCATCAGGGCCACTGCCTTGGTGTCACAGCTCCGTCTGCTGGAGCTTTGGGGGTGGGGTCCCACCCAGCAGAGCCTTAAGGGTGGAAAATTAACTTTTTGTCTTTTAAGCCACCCAGTGTGCAATATTGTGTAATGGCAGCCTGAGCAGAAGAATTCAGCCATGTAATGTGCAGGCCAGGGTCATGGACATATCTGAGATGCCTCATTAGGCCTCTTATACCTATCTTCCCTTTCTTAGGAATTCCTTTCCAGGCATAGTATGACATCTTTTATTTATTACCTTCGTCACAGCCAACTGGGCCAGGCACTCCCCTCTCCCTTGCAGGGATTGCCTTGGCTAAAGACAGCTGTCCTACTGAAGGCCCCTTCCCAGGGTAGCCCCCATGGAGTGATAGATTTACTTGGTGGTACAGGGTTCAGGACAATTCTGAATGGTCGTGTAAGCGTCAGAACTGGCCATCAGTTAGTTGAGACGTCTACTGAGATGACATTGCAGCTTGACTTCCCCCTCTACTTCCTCACCTGCCCTGCCACTTGATGATGCCAGAGCTTTGTCCTAAGAAACTTGCCACGTGCTGATCTCCATCTCAGAGTTTGCTTTCTGGGTAACACAGAATTCACTGCATTGGCATCCAAATAGTTTTTCCAGATTCTATTTTATGTGTATGCATGATAGGAGGGACCCAAACTGAGAAAAGACATACTACATTTTATTGTGATTTTTTTCTCTTTGTATATCTCTTTCCATATTTCATGATGAGATTCTAGAGTGCATGACTCATATATCTGTCTATGGCATTTAGGACTTTGTCAAGCCATAATAGTTCCTGGCAAATGTTTTTTGAATAAACTCTGCAGATGAGATGGTATGTCAGCAATAATATTCCCTACTCAAGGCAAGTGGTATTTTTGAATGCACACATGCTGAAACAGTATTAATAGCTGCATAATACGATGGAATACTTATTTGTGATATACATGTAGTGTGATTGCACAAATTGGAGTTACATGAATTAAGATTTAAAACAAATAAAAATAATATTTACTTTAATTTTTCCCTGATAATGAAAGATTTGCAAAAGCATTTGCTAATGGGTCCAATTTGGAATTCTGAAATTCTTGAAGATTTGCTTTCTGCTTATGTAGGAATGCAGACGGCGTATCTATCAAGTCAAGACTTACAGTCTTGGTTTGCTAAGTGTAACCAAGTGAGTTTTATCTAGGGTCCCTATGCTTTATCCATGAAATGTGATTAAATGCTATTTAAACACTTTTTCTACCTGAAAATTCTATTTTGTTATCTGAAATGAACCACCTCTAATCTCATACCTGGTTGTTGAAATAAGGCAGACAATCAAACTAAAGGGTAGATGATAATAAAGATGCTGACTGGTGTCTCTGTTTCTGGTGGGACATCATTAATGTTTTCTAAATAGAAGCTGAACTTAAATTATCCCCATTTATATCCAGCTTCCCAGTCCTACATAAGATTAATTCGTTTTCTTTTCATTTATTCAACAAATATTTACTGAGCACCTGTGTTAGATCAGGTGCTTTTTAGATGTTTGGGGGAGTACATCAGGGAACAAAAAAAGATCTCTGCTCTCATGGAGACTGCATTCTTTGATGATACAGTGAACATAGTGAATATATAAACTATATTGTAGGTGACAGGACTATGAATTTGAAAGATGTGGAACAAAGAAAGAAGATACTGAGATTGTCCAGAGTAGAAATTGTGGCAAGTTGCAATATTAAATGGGATGACTGGGTAGTCTCTATTGAGCAGCTGAGATATGAGCAGTATTTAAAGAAATGAAGAAGCTAGCCATGCTGACACTTGGGGAAGAGAACCCAGAGAAGAGAGAACATCTAGAGCAACATTGGAAAGGCTGGGATGTGTTTCGAAGGTTTAAGAAACTGTAAGGGTGCCGTGTGGCTGAAACAGAGTCAGGAGAGAAGTCAGAAATCAAAGGTGGGATGGGTGGTGAAGAAACAGATCCTCTGTGGCTTGATGGGGCTTTGAAGGACTTTGAATCTCACTCTGAATGAAATGGGTAGCCACTGGAAGTCTTGGAGCAGATTTTTAGGAGAGTAACAGAGTCCTCCTTGCCTCTTCTACTGATCGTTCTGGCTGCTTTGATATGAACATCCTACCTGTGGGAGTGGCAAGGGCAGAGGATTCAGGGATTAAAAGATAATTGCTGTTACTCTGGGGAGAGACTGTGTCAGGCGGCACTAGATATTAGCAGTGGAAATGCTGACAAGTGATTGGCTTCTGGATATCTGAAAAGATAGTGGCAAGAGAGATTTCTGTTGGACTGGATATGGGACACAAGAGAAAAAGAAGAATTTAGGTTGAGTCCAAAGGTTTGTTTGAACACCAGGGCTGATGGAATTGGCACCAAGTGAGATGGGATGCGATGGTGGAACAGGTTGTGGGTTGGCAGATTGGTTCATGGTAAAACTAAAACACTTACGGTACCATCTGAGGAGAAATGCCGAGTGGGCAGTTGGTACCTAAGACTGGGGTTCATGAATGTGATCTAGGCTGGAGATACATGTTTGACATGTTTTTGGTATATATGTGTTATCCAAATTCTTGAAAAAGAAGAGGTTCCCAGGGGAGGGAGTGTAACTAGAGCACTCTGTGAAGAGGACAGGACAGCATAGCTAGGGGCTCTAAAGTGAAAAGGAAGGTGAAAAGTGGAGAAGCAAGGGCATTAAGCTGAGAACAGCTTATGAGGTGGGAGGAAAGCCAAGTGAGTGTGTTTTCCTTGACGTCAAATGAAGAAAGGGCATCTGAGGAAAACATGATCGGTTATGTAAAATCTTGCTAGCAATTCACTTAAGAAGATGTCTGAAATTGACTATTTAATTTAGTAACGAGGAAATAATTGGTAACTTGATCAGAACAGTTTAGGAGGTGTGGTGGGAGTGAAGCCAGATGGGAAGGGGTTAAGGCAGAAAGACATGAATTGGAGACCATAAGTCTGGTCAAATTTTTGGACAATTTTTGCTAAAAGGGAGCAAGAAATTGGATGCAAGGTGATAGAGGAAGTGGATCAAGACAAGTTTTTTGTTGTTGTTGTTATTGCTTTAAGTATTTTGTTTTGCTTTGTTTTTGTTTGTGCTTTTCAGAAAGAGAAAGTAACAGCAAGTTGATGTGCCAGTGGGAATTATCAGGAGAGAATGGGTACCGGATGATGGTAGAGAGAGTAGGGAGCCATCCCTGAAGTGAGGAGTTCAGAATTCCTTCTCCTCGGTATAACAGCAACCTAATTGTTGAAAGCTATAAAATAATAATAAAAGAACCAACAATCACTTAAAGTCTCTGTAGATTGTTCTAAAAGCTATTGGGGAACACGAATTCCTATCTCCTTCAAGGTCCTTCTAGCCAGACTAAGAATCAAATTGACATGAGACAGATGAACAGGAGAAAACTCACATTTAATAGTATGTGTATGGGGAATCCACATGGACGTGGAAATTCCAGAGACAGTCAGGTAAAATGAGGTATATATACCTTTCTGAACTAAGGAGAAGAGAGTAAGGGGCCTGGGTCTGAAAGGGAATGCAATACACAGGAAGAATGAAAAAGAGTAAATGTTTGGTAAGCACGTATTTGCTGGGCCACTCAGAAACAATGGGGCAGAGAGGATTTGATCAAACAGCTTCCTCCCTATCTATGCTACCTAGGTCACAGTATAATGTAGTTGTCTATGGTGACAGGTCTCTTCCTGGAGCAGGTTGTCTTCCTAAGTTATTTTACGCATTTGTGGAGGAGGTAAAGAGCTTTTCCTGAATCTGTCGGGTTTTGATTGCTTTTTAACTCAAAATAATCTTCATGCCAAAGTGGCCTATCTAGGGGCTGCCAGGCCTTGGCCCTCAGCAGAGGACAAACAGTCCAGAAATATTAATTCAAGAAATTCTACTAAATTTCAATAAGAGCAGTCAGAGTTGATACGTATATTATAGTTTGCTAGGGCTGCCATAACAAAATACCACAGTCGGGGTGTTTTAAACAACAGAACTTGATTTCCTCAGGCGGCGTTAGGATGAGGCCTTTACACCCATCATACAAGGCAAATGACAGAAAACCAGAAGAGTCTTCTTGAGATCACAGTTCATTGTGGGGGGCAGGAAGACTTTGAGCAGGCACTAAGCTGCACCGCCTCAGGAACAGGCAGAACATGATGTGAGGCAGACTGTGAAGCACTTTCCCAAACCTCACACAGACACAAAGGGCAGGAATCTCAAGGCTTCTGACAAAACACTGAACAATAAGCAGCTGGCCTAGGGGTGACTCCTAAGAAGCCAGGTTTAACCAAATGAGCCACCCAGGTGCCCCCTAAGAAGCCAGTCTTAAAAAGAAAGTCACACTCATCTCTGGAAAATTCTGGAAAACTGTTTGCAAGCCCAGTGCTGCATCCACTCAGAAATGATGTATTGAGCTGAACTGCCAGGTGTTGAAGTAGTTGGTCAAGACAAGTCAAAATGACAATAATGATGAAGGCTTTATTCACTTCTTACATTAGCATAAATAAGAGGCCAGAAAGAAGATATGGGCTCCCAGAATGTTTCATTTTCTCCCGCGGAATGGCCCTGGACAAGAGACAGACATATCCGCACAAATGGGGGGAATTATCTCATCACCAAGAGAGCTCTGAACAAGCAGTTCCTGCCCTTTTATAAACTCTGGGGCAGGAGAAGAGGGAGAGGGGGAAGCATAGGAGTGGAGAAGTACTGAGTACTGAATCACTGTAGAACAAAATGTCTCTAAGGTTTCCACTCCTTCCCCTGATAAAGAGGCCTGGGCAGGGACACTGGGGAAGGCCACCCAATAAAGAGTGCTGCGAATGGAGGCACATGGACTAGGAATATAATTACACAGAAAAGATGCTGGCCAGGGGTCCTGAGTCACTGATTGCAACTCCCCTTCCAGACTGGCCTACATTGGCTCCTGCAAATTTGGTGGGCAGAGGGCAACATTCCTCCATGAGGCTTGCCAAGTGAAGTCTTCTAATTGCTTATTCTTGGCCTTAAGGATCACACATAGGGTTTTAGCCAGGAGCCAGACTCCTTGGCAATCAAGAAAGGGAATTATCAATCTACTATCCTTTACTGAAAGAAGAGCAAAAAAGAAAAAAAAAAAAGTAAGTGCTCTGAACTGTGAGAGCCACCTTCAAGACATCCATTTTTCATCCATCCATCCATCCATCCATCCATCCATTCAGTAAAGGGCAAAAATCTAACTTGCTAAGGGGGCTAAAGTACCACCTTTCACCCGTAAGTGGCTTATGATAACCCAGGAGTGGCTCCAAAATAGCCAGGCTAAAAGATAAAAACAAATAGAAAAATATATCAGCAGGAGCATATTTGAGAACTTACACATTGCTAGGGAAATAGATTTTGAAGAATTAGCTTAGCCAAATCATTAATCAACCCCCCTTCCCAAAATACAATAACAAAAAAACAAATGGCCAAGCAGACAACAACAAGAAATGCTGTGGTAAGGGAGAGGTGTAACCATATTTGCATAATCTATTATTTAAAGTATCTAATTTTCAAAAAAAAAAGACATGCAAAGAAACAGCAAAGTGTGACCCATATGCAAAAGCAAAAGCAGTGATAGAAATTGCCACGGAGAGGGACCACTGGGTGGGTTTAACAGACAAAGAGTTCGAAGCAATTATTATAAATACATTCAAAATATGTTCAAAGACATAGAAGAACCATGCTTAAAGAATTAAAGGAACATACGACAATGTTTTACTGAATATGGAATATCAATAAAGAAACAAAAATTATTTGAATAAATAACAACAGAGAACAAAATTATTTTAAAAAATGGAAAACGAGTTGAAAAATACAATAACAGACATGAAAAATTCAGTAAAAGGGTCTAGCCATAAATTTTATGAGAAGAAAGAACCTGCAAACTTGAAAATCAATGAGATAATGCAATCTGAAGAACAAAGAGGGAAAAAAGTATGAAGAAAAATGAACAATATCAGATAAGTGTGGGAGACCATTAAGCATATCAACATAATGGGAATTCCAGAAGAAGTGGGTAGAGAGAAAAAGAAAAAAAAAATAAAAATAGAAGAAATAATCGCCAGAAAGAGGGAGGGTAGGATAATTATCCTTAAAGGCCTTTGAGAATTGTGAGTTTAAAGTGGGATTGGTCAGAATGGTTGTGTGTGTGTTCCAGCCATATTCAGTTATGTGATCTGATCATGGAAGGGGGAAAGAGCTGGATTGAACCAGAGTTGCAGTGGTGCCAAGCAAGCTGGAAAAAGTGAGGGGGTAAGGGAGGTAAAGAAGGTATACAAGAGTGATTACGACAGACCGTGGAATTTAAACTGAGTAAGGAAAGAAGGAAGTGTATCAGTGCACAGAGAAAGATGATTGCACAAATGACTTGGAGGTCATGTGCCAGATAGATTTGAGGTGTCCATCAGTGAAAGGGACTCATTACACTATGTATATGATTATGTATATCACATAATCATGGTTCCATGCATATGTTAAGGTGAGTGGTAATGACAAGGTCTAAGATTTGACATTGGAGGGAATGACTGAGGTAGATATCCTTGGAATGGAAGCATTTACGAAATTAAGAATACAGGGTATTGGAAAAAATTATGTGCATTATATAGAAATTACAAGTCAGGCATTCTAATGGACAGAGTAGGAGTGAACCAGGGTCTAAAATTTTTGACAAATACATAGGAATGATTCTGCAGGTGAATAACTGACAGCAATAACATTTCTTTTCCAGCAGGTGACCATTGAGTCCTACAGGGTAGGCATGTCATTTAAATCAGATTATGTTAATGTTCCCTTTTTCTTCAGGCTGTGTGCTTACAGTGTGACTTTTTCAACTGGAATGGTAATTCTCAATGCATATAACATAATGTGGTTCTGTTGGCTTCAGCCCTATAGAGTCGATCTATGTATCTAGTCTAATCCCTTTGGCTTCAACTTCCCCATGATTCTTAGCATATTTTTCTTAGTTCTATCCTATACAATATTTCCTGTGCAAGTTTATCCTATTATTTACCTTAAATTCTTATCTCTATCTTGAATTGTTTTTACTGATGTATTAGCCAAGGTTCTTAACTATGTGCAAGGGAATATACTTTATCCTGTTTAAGAATAACCTGTTTATTGAAGGGATAAAGCTGTCTCACAGATTAATTAGTAGGGTTACAAAAACGAGATCCTAGGCTAAGCTTCTGGAACATTCCCATGCTGGTTAGAACTGGTCTGCACGGGTACAACTGCCTCTCTGTGATAGGCAATTTAAAGAATGAGAGGCTGACACTGCAGCTGTGTCAAAAAGTAGTCAGGACACTGCTTAATCTGGATGCTGGATAGCTGCTTCTCCAGCCCAAAGAGTTTCTTTTACTTTATCAAATGATTGCGGCCCATGAATGGAGATCTTCCACAATGATATCTAACTGATGGACTCTAAATTATAACGGAAGCCCTAGCTGCAAAGGATTCTGGGAATTGTAGTTTTTGCTGCCCATCCCCAGCAAGCTGGACCATGGTAGGGCAGATACAAAGAGTGTTAAACTCCAGCATCCAGTATCAACCAGATGTACGATTTCTAGCCTTTAATGAACTTTGAAATATAGCATGAGGATTAAATACACTGACCAAATTTGGTCATGACAAAGACTTCACTCACATAATTCACCCAGAACTTGTTGTGTTAAGACCTAGCATCTTTCAAAGAGAGTTTTATAAAGAAAACCTTTAAAAATGTCTGCTTCTAGCAGAGATGAAAACTCTAGGCTTGCTCAACTTGAAAGGGCTAGTGCGAGTAATTTTAGCATGACCACTAGCATCACTCACAGTATTTGATTTGGTTAATTTACCACCCCCATTTAATTCCCTCATGACTTGAAACCTATCTGGAAATGAATAACAGGAGTTAGAAAGAGAAGAAATTGTCTGCTTTATTATAGATGCAGAGCTGGATTAAAAAATATAGCTTGGGCTTCAAACCAAATCTTTTTTCCTTTTTCTTGTTCCTTCCATAGAATTTGTATAAAAATATTACCAACAGAGCAGCTGAATAGCTGAAAACTTTACTGCACAAGGCATAGATTGTTCTTTTTGGTTTATTGCATGGAAGATACAAGATTGGCCAGCAGAATGCATAGGACTCACAGGCAAATAGTTTCTAAAACCAGATCCAAGAATGGTAGATTGACAAAGAAGGAGAAAAAAACACATGAGCATCCAAGTTTAGTACATTAACCTTCCCAATTCAAGCTCTTGAGGAAATAGATATCAGACTCTTACCATTTCCCCAATCAGGGGTTCCTTCTTCCTCCCAAAGGAAGAAGCTAGTGAGTGCCAAGGAGGAGACAGCAACTCCAGCCCTAAAAGTTTTTTGAGTCCTTCCAATTTATTCTGCTGATTAGTCACACAGTTATGCATTTTATTAGAAAATCCTTCAAATATAAAGATATAATATCTTCCCAAGTGCTTGCAAAAAAACCTCACAGATTTAAGGGAGACAGGATTTTTCATCATTGCAAAGGAAGGAAAAAAATACACTTTGGTCTTACCTCTAAGCAGCAAATAACAGCAAGCAGATAGCTGTAATTTTAATAACTGTGTGTATATTTTTGCACAGATTTCCTTAAATGCCTATAAGATGCCCACTTAATGTTTTTAACTCACTGATTTTTTTATAAAACAATGAGGAGTAATTTTCAAAGGCACTTATGAAGTCTTCTCTTATCTCATTAAAACAATGGGGTTAAGTGACTTTACATTTACCTCCTTAGTGCAAAGGGGATTTAATTTCCAAGCGAGAACCCACAGTGATACCATAGATCCTTTTTCCTTTTCTTGCTTCCATTTAGTTTGGTTTGACATGAACCCAGAATGAAGAGAAAGAAAACAAACCTATGCTAACAACTACAGAGTTACAGCAAAATTATTTTAGATAATCTCGAATCATTTTCTTTTGTAGCAGAATATATAATAAAAACAACACTAATTAGGGTGCCTGGGTGGCTCAGTCGGTTAAGCGTTTTGGCTCGGGTCATGATCCGGAGTCCTGGGATCGAGTCCCACATCGGGCTCCTTGCTCCGCGGGGAGCCTGCTTCTCCCTCTCCTCCCCACTTGTGCTCTCTCTGACTATCTCTGTCTCTCTCTCTCTCAAATAAATAAATAAAATCTAAAAAGAAAATTAAAAAAAAACACTAATTAAATTTTCTCATATCTGAATCCTCAGTAAGACAGCATAAAAATATCAAACATCATCAGAGAAATGGTTGCTGATCACGAAAATACACCTAGAATCTTAAAATAATGATGGGTTTCTTCCTTGATTGTACTTTTTTCTCATTTTTCTTTGACTTTCTCTTTGCCCCTTACATAGTTTTCCCCCTATTTGCCACCGTAGTCAGGAGAGCATTGTATCTTCCACATATTGTATGACATGTGATGTGATGACTTGTATTATTATTGTTGTTGTTGTTCCAATGTCTTCCAACCTTGATAAAGCCACAAAGTCAATAAAGGGCTTGTTTGTATATATAGATATTTTCTCCAGTAGTTGTATTTTCAACCTTTTAACCCATATTTTCACTAGTAGCTCTAGTTTTTAGTTAACATTTGTTCAGTAAACATTAAGGGAAGAGGTATTGTGATATTGAGGTTTTCTAAAACTCCTCCCTTAATATTGAACACAGTGCGCTACTAGGACATAGTAAATACTCAAGGTCAATTTTTGAGTCATGGAATTTTAAAACTACAATAGAATTTACTAATTTAAGTTATTTGGGAGGCAGGAAACTGAGACATAGAGAGGTTAAGTGATTTGACCAAGATCCTGAAACCAGTTACTGAGTGTGATCCGTGATACGGCCAGAAGTCAGGCCTGACGATAAATGTTCTAAGTCACTCAGTTAACTTTAAGTTTGAAATGCAATGACGTGATGGAAGGAAGCCCGTGATGGCATCCTACTGGGAATCAAAGTGAGGCGTGAAGGAAGTCTGATGCATGGCTCCTAACTACAGGTGAAAAAGATATAGAATTAGAGCTATAGAGTCATGCATATTAAACAGCTAGAAATCTATATCTATCTGTAAGCTCACAAAAGGGTTTTAAAACAAATGTCTAAAATGGTACTTCTCTTTTCCTTCTACTTTTATTTTTCATAGAAAATGTGATAGAATGATATTTTCTTAGGAATCATTAATTGAGATACCTCAATTTATATCCCAGAAACCCAGCTGAATATAGTAAAGACCTTAGATAATGGATAACATTGTACCGTGAAAGGGGGACATGGAGCCAAATGATCAAAGTTCAGCCTTATTTTCCTCAGAAGTGTAATTGAAGTAATAATAACACTTCTTACAGGGTTGTTGTTGAATTATGTATACTATATAATAATATTTTATTCATAGTATATATAATAATATTGATATGTTCTGATTATATTCATAATATGCCATTAAATATTATGCACATATTATTATAAATAAGATATTTTGTTATAAATGTGCTATTTGATTATATTAACTGTATATTCAAAATTGAGACTTCACTAAACTGTGATAAAATATTAGATGTTTATAGAAATCTTCTGATTTGTCCCATCAAAGAGGAATTAAGAGAAAGAGGTTGGAGGACAGGGTTTGAGAATGACAATATTAAAAGTCAGCCAAGAGGGCAAAAAGGCTCCTCACATGCTCTAATTGTCTAAATGAGTATCTCTCCAGAAGGCCAATGCATCCATTGCTAGTACATTTGGTATAAGTTTTGAAAATACAGAGTTTTTTACTTAGCAGAGTTTCTGTTTTATACACTGACTTTTCTGATTCTTACAACAAAAATTTATGATCTTTCCCATGTTGACTTTCAAGAAATCTGATTTAGCAATATAATACTTGCCTGAGTAAGCGATTAAAATTTTTTAAATGCAGTTAAATCAGGTATTTTTCCTCTATGATATGAAGCAGCTCATAATGATTTTTTTCTCAATTTCATTATTAAGGCGACCAATGGTTTGGTGATTATATTGACAAAATAAATGACAAAAAGAATCCTACCATGTATTTCTGGGTCTTTAACTTTTTTTCCTTAAAAAGAAAACACAAAACAACACCCTAATAGTTGTTAGCATAATCTAGACTTTCAATTGAAATACAGTTCAGTTGGAATAGATTTCTCTCTATATGACTAAGATAAAGTTTCTTTTTTCTTCTCTTATCATGTCAAATGAAAATAGCTATGCAAATTTTTAGCAAATTTCAAGAGAAGTTTTGGTATGGCCTAAAAAATATGGGCCATACAAAAAATTCATAGAGGCGTGCCTCATTGATAAACCTTTTGAGAACAGCTAAAGCAGAGTAATGATTTTTACCTAAATTGACAGTATAATTGGGATAATCTGATAAAAAATATATACCTAATATACAGCTGACCAAATATATCTATATATAACTATGTATTTATATCTATATATGGATCTACATATTATTTATTTTCTATTATTTTTCATGGTCCAGGAAGACAACCACCTGCTCCTGTACCCAAGTCATTTTCTGTTTGTTTATATGGCTTTAATTTTCCTTTTAGCACTTCATTTCCTGACCTTATAATGTATGTTTATTTTTAAAAATTTTTCCTAAATCCCCAAAGTCTGGAACAGAGCCTAGCATTTAATATGCATTAAATGAATATTTGCTGAATAAATAAAGATGGGGAGAGAGTAAACTAACATTGCTTTAAAATCTCAGCTCCAAATAAAAAGATACAAGGGAAGCAGGAATTATAGGTGTTTATGTACCATTGAGCTTTTTTCATATTCTCAATTCTGCTTAGTTGTTTTCTTGGGAGAATTAACTGCAATAATGATTAATGGTTCCTTTATGGAATGCTGGGTGGGGAGATAGTCCAAAATGAGTCTACTAATATTACATAAAACAGTATTTTGTAATGTTTTAACCATGAATTGCCTCTAAAGGCAATATTGAATATAATGGAATAATTACAATTTTTGGTGCTAGATAAAACTAGATTGAAATCTTAATTAACTTTGTTTCATTATGACCAAAAAATGTATAAAAAGAGCAGCCAGCCTCCATTTTTATGATAGAAATGAAGAGAAAAAGGAGTCTAAAAATGAGATTTTTTTTTTTTAGGCAGAAAATATTATGTCTGGAAGAATTTGAAAAGAAATTCAGTGTTAGCTTGGATTTTTTTTTTTTATATGAATTGTCCATAATAAGCTCTAAGTGGAAAGGATTGAAAGCTGGCCATGAAATTCTTCATGTCGGTAACACTCGTCTTCCTGGAACATGGAAAATGATAGAAAAACATTAAAAAGGCTTTTAAATAATGAAATAAGTGAGAAACAAACAGGGGGGCCCTGTTGAAAGTAAGATTGTAATAAGAAATAAGGAGTTCATACTAATGTGTTTATATGTGCAAGTTTGGTGAGTTCTTAGTACCTGACTGTTCTTAATTCTAGCTGTCCATCAGAGTCCATGTGTGTAATATTCACAGGGAGGGTTTTAGGTACAGTGTACTTGAGTTACAACAACAAATGTAACTTTTTATTTTTTATTTTTTTGGCATTGGGAAAAGGCAATTTAAAGCCTAGATCTTCTCTATTTAAAAAACAAACAAACGAAAAGGAATAGCATATTTAGACAACTTCAGATATTACTTATCAGAGGAAGGCTTTAACAGATTGTTTTTATGGTGGTGTCTACCTTAGGAGGAACATAATGAAGACTCTCATTTTGATAAGGGGCAAGAAGGGGGAGAAATCACAAGACTGAACATACCAAAAAATGTTGAGATTCAGTTGAGATCAGTGCAAAGTCCCTGACTCCATCAGACAGAATGAGGGTAATGGGCCTGGAGACAGCAGCGGGGAGACAGAAGCATACATCGCCTATTTTCCAATTTAATATTCAGAGAACTAGATATTTTACATAAATAATTTTTCCAATATTTAATTTTAAATCTCAAACATTTTTCCTAATGTTTTAAGTGGAGTTTGTAAAACATTTCTGCAAAAAATTAGGACACCTTTTTCCAAACTGTGCTATACAAAACCCAATGTTTTCAGAAATATTTAAAGGATTGTGCAAAGAAAACATGGCTTCATGGTCATATAGCTTGGAGAAATACCACACATGCCGTTTTTACTGCATGTGTTAGAGGAGAACAGTGATGCCAAGAAGTCCGCCGGAAGGAAACTGGCTTAGCTTTATTTAATTTCGTATTTTTAAAATACATTTGATTATAGAACTCATTTTTGTAGAAAACACTTTGGAAAATACTAATTTTTTAAGGAGCACAGTTGGGGAATTAGAGCCATCATTATTAATAACCCTTTACTACAGTGCTTCTCAAACTTTAATATGCATATGAATCTCCTCGGAAACTTGGTAGACCCTAGATTCTGCTTCAGCATTTGTTGGAGGTGAGAATGAGATTCTCCATTTCTAGCCAGGTCCCTGGTGACGCCCAGCCTGCCCGTCTGGAGTCCACACTCTGAACAGCATGGTTCTGTTGCACCATGGTTCTTTAGTTCCACAGAGATTATCAAGACATGGAAAGATGTAAAGCCACTTTTACATTATGACTTCAGCCTCTTAGGCTAATGAGGCGAAACGAATCGTTAGGATGGAATCTTTTAATTTCAGCCTCAATTAGCATCAGGATTACGAAGTGAAGGTAAAACAGAAGATAGAGCCCCTCTCAGGTAGAAATTAGCAAAAAGAGCATGTGAAGAGGAGTCTTTTCCACAGCTCCAAGACCACTCTCCTTCAGACCAGACATACAAAAAGGGAGAGGTGGAAAGAGAAGGTTCCTCATAGGGCTGGTTTAACAGAGCTGATGCCACTGTATTATTCCTTTCCCTCCCTCCCTTCCTCTCTCTCTCTTTCTTTTCTTTTCTTTCTCTTCTTTCTTTTTTTTTTTTTTAAAGATTTTATTTATTTATTTGGGAGAGAGAGAGAATGAGAGACAGAGAGCATGAGAGGGAGGAGGGTCAGAGGGAGAAGCAGACTCCCCGCCGAGCAGGGAGCCCGATGCAGGACTCGATCCAGGGACTCCAGGATCATGACCTGAGCGGAAGGCAGTCGCTTAACCAACTGGGCCACCCAGGCGCCCCCCCCCTTTCTTTTTTTTAAAGATTTTTTATTTATTTATTTGAGAGAGAGAGAATGAGAGACAGAGAGCATGAGAGGGAGGAGGGTCTTTCTCTTCTTTCTTGTTTGGTCCCCTCTTTCTTCTTTTTTTGTTTTTTGAGAGGTTATTCAGATTGTTGTAGTCTTATTTGTAAAAAAAAAAAAAACAACTTTATACACGCATATCTGGATATATGTACAAATTATATTACTATACATTAATCTGTATCAATAAAGAAATTGTGTATTGCCTTGATATTTGTTCATTTTTTTAGGGAATTTTTTTACATTGTAGATTTCACTTATGGAGGGAGGAATGAAGAGAACATAATACATACCTTAAAAACAATTAAGTTATTTTGGGTGTCTCTGTGTGTATGTGTGTATTCTCATTCAAGTGCCGAATAAAATCCTGATTTTGTGCATTAAGCACAAACACAAAAATTAAGAGACACGGGGCCAAGACTTACTTTTGTCCTTTTGGAAAAGTTGTATACTTGCTTTTTTTTTTTTTTTTCTGACAAATGACAAGGCAACTTTCTCACCTCTTTATGAGCTGATATTATTATGTCTATTCTGTCTGATGGGCCTTAGTGTTGGTGCCAATTTATTAAAATTTTTTTTTTTTTTTTTTTTTTTTAAGATTTTATTTATTTATTTGAGAGAGAGAGAATGAGAGAGAGCACATGAGAGGGGGGAGGGTCAGAGGAGAAGCAGACTCCCTGCCGAGCAGGGAGCCCGATGCGGGACTCGATCCAGGGACTCCAGGATCATGACCTGAGCCGAAGGCAGTCGCTTAACCAACTGAGCCACCCAGGCACCCGGTGCCAATTTATTGAGCGTTTACTATGAATCAGAAATCATGCTGGTATTTTATGTATATTAATTTACATAGGCCTCACCCTTCCCCAAGTTTTGATGTAGGGATTTTTATCCCTATTGATATGAGTAAAACGAGTTTGCCGTATTAGCAAGTCTAAGCCTCACCTGGGTCATACAGAGTAGTAAAACCAGACTTTGAACCCAATGAGCTAACAAGGCTTGTACCTGTAGCAACTATGACCTAGGAGAGTATAAACATTTGATATCTGCAAGGAGTCTGCTTCATCCTGCAGGTGAAATGTAAATTTGGTGGGGATTTGTTCTCTATTTGCAATGCTCTTGCAAACATTATGCCATGGGTCTTCTTTGCCCATTATTTACAATAACTGCAATTTAATATCATCTCTAGAGGTCACATTAAACTATACAGAATCCCCAAGATTAAAGAAAAATATGCTTTGATTTTATCTCTACTTCTTTTTGGGAATGAGAATTTGAACGATTCTGAGTTTTACGGGTATCCTATATATGTTCATGGACACAAAATTAATTCCCTGTGTCTCAAGGGTAGCACAGACATAAAAAGGCCAATTACAATTTTATGAATATGAAATATAAGATCTGGGGCTTCGATTTTCTCTATTGTTGCATTCTAAATAACAGTGCTATTTCTAGGGAATACGTACATCCTTTCTGACACGACAACTAGGAACTTTCATTAGAGAAAAATGAAAGCAGATGCAACGTGAGTCCCCATATAGTGTAAGTAATGTTAAAATAGATCCCAAACTGGTGTCTTGTTTTGATGAAAACTCAGAAGACAATTTGGAGACTGTTTGTCAGACTCCAGAGACTGAGGCACAGATGGAGTTCTGAATTAAGTGACTTTGTATTTTGAGATTTGAAATGAGCCCTAGTCCCAAATGTATATTTCAATGATTGTGAACTAATTGGATGTGGTAATTGATTATTAAAGGGTTTATATTCTTAAAATTGTGAGGTTCATAAGTAGTCATTTAAACATTTGTAGCAAAATTAAAGATGTCAACTTTATCTCTAGATTAATATATAGACAGAATTGAATGAAGCATATTTTGGTTGGAGTGCTCACAAAATATTCTGGATGAGTGAATTTTCCATAAAGCCAAAGAAAATTCCTTGAGATAACAAAAATTTAAATATTTTAATTGGTTTAATATGGACAACAATAAAATTTACTTCTTGCTTCCCTGCTGCACCAAGCAATTTTGAAATGAATGCTATTTAGACTTTTTTTTGGTTGACCAAGAAACATCCTGAATGCTAATTCATTCAACAAATATTCATTTCATAAAGATGTAATGCATACCTACAATGTGCCAGGTTCTGTTCTTGGTTTTGTCAGCCTTTGGAGAGAGAAAAACAACCTACCTAATAGATATCCAAGTGGCCTGTATTGAAGACTAAAAAATATGGAGGGTCAAGGAAGCTAGAGGTCCCACTTTTATATAGGGTGGTCAGGAGAGGTCTTACTGAGCAAGTGGTATTTTGAGGGAGTTAGCCATACACTGTCTAGGAGACCAACATCTCAAGCGGAAGGAATTGCAAAGGCTCTGAGGCAGGAGCATATCCAGCTTGATCATGGCAAGCACACGGCTGTGGCTGGAGAGGGGGCGCAGCAGCAGACAGCGTTAGGAAATAATTAGGATCGCTCTGGGTCATAATCCATATTTGTGACAAAGTCCTCACTCCTATGTAGAAGATGGAGGGAGGCATTGCATTTTGCTAAAATGTGAATGTTTGCTTTAAACTTACCCCTCGTTTATACACGTGAATACTATAATCTGTGCAAGAACATTTGCTCACAATTGGGCATCCAGAAGGCTCAGGTCTGGTGGAGACAGACTAAGGATTGAGAGGGTAGGCAAGCTAGCAGAGCAAGACCACCAGGCTGTGCTTCATCAAGGGGGTGCTGACACCAAGGCAGCAAATGAGAGCAGCCCCACCCAGGTTACACCTCCCTTTGCAGAATCAAGGGACATTTTCTCCTTTCTTATGTGGCACAACCCACAAGAGCATCATGCTCTCTGCCCTTTATCACTCACTCAGTCTCTCCTTCTATAAATCACTATAATTGTCAGACTTCCCTAATGCAAGCTGAAGTCCTATCCTGGGGCTGTGATAGAGTGGGCATCTCCATTTTTCTTTCCCACTTCTTTTTTTTTTTTTTCCTCGTAAATGAAAGTGTGTCAAAGATTTTATTCAACTCATTAATTAATGAGACAACCAGTAGGTGTTACAACTGGCTCAGAGAGAACTCAAGTACCACATGGTTATAGGCAAGTAGGGAATGCTGAAATGAATTTATCTTTCTCAATTCTGATTCTTGTGGTTAAGCAGGTTCCTCTCAAACCAAAGAGGAACTCTTTATTTCCTGTGCTAAATAACATGGCGTAAGTAAACTGTGTTTTCCTCAATACCTACCTTGACTGCTAATATACCTATTTTCTATTCTAGAAGAACAAATACCCTCTTACATCTCCTTGGTGATTATAGCTCTCTTTTTACAAACCATTCTTTTTCAAATAACTATGGGACCAGCTGATATTTAAGTACCTTCATGTCTGAAGACAAACACTGTGTTTCCACATCTACACAATGTCCCCATGGGGTGAATGCTGCCAACACTCTCCTACTTTTACAGATCAGGAAAGCAAGATTCCCCAGGGTCTATATGTTGTCCTAAGTCATGGCAGGTACACATCCACAAATGGAGTCCATATTGCAAATCTTCCTAAGGTTTATTCTGCATCCTCAGAAATGCCCTCCCCGGCAGTTTAGGTTTATGGGGTCTGGGGAACATCCACATTTTATACCAGTATCTTCCGAACACCTTACCAAAGAGGTTTGGGCTGAAGTGGATGAGTTGGGCCAGGCTAGGAGGAGTAGAGGAATGCTAAGAACATGGTTCCCAGTTGAGCCTTTTTGCTCTTAACAAAAATATTTGGAGAATTGGAAATATAAAGTAAGGCAGGAAGGAACTTACAAAGATGAGCTAACAAGTTTGATTTGATTCTGTAAACTGTAAAGAATTAAACAGGCTTTCAGGAGGAAAGTGACCTTGTTCATTAGCATAAATTGAAAATACGATAATATTGGAGCTCCCGTCCTAATTAAGATGGGAAACAGAACAGTGGCAGGCTGATGACATTGGGCATATGAGGCATTCTGTTTTATCATGTGTAGAAACAGGCCCAGTGATGGCCAGTTAGTTTATGATAGAAACTGATTAGGTCTCACATTTCTTGGCTAGGCGTATTTGTTCTTTCTCTATTTCACTGTAATGAAATGAAATGCATTTAGATTTCCGTAAATGAAGATGATAAAATTATGACATGTTCAATTCACAGTTTTCTCTCTTTTTTTCTTTTTTTTTTTTAAACTGTGGAATACTCACAATTTTCATGTCAAATTTCTTGTGCAGGGGTCATGCTAACCTCCTCTGTGTCGTTACAATTTTAGTATATGTGCTGCAGAAGCGAGCACCCACACTTTTTTTTTAATGGTAGGTTAATTCCATAGATCTACAAAGAAATGCTTGTTTTCCTCCCTATTCCTTCCCTAAATTCTCTTGTGTATACCAGTTATTTAGGAGAACGGAGGGAGTGGGCTCGCATACACACACATACATGCACACACCCCACAAATTAGAAATTGCCAACTATCAGATGGGGAGAGAACCCTGAACTCACAAATTTCTTCCATGTCTTAATGCATAAGTTAGAATAACACATATTATTTTATTTTATTCAGGTTTGATTTATTTAAAATATGTTTATTAATACATAGGTTAATTTATACATAGGTATGTTTGTACATAGGTTATATTTAATTTACCATTGAGTATCTGTGTGTTTCCAAAATGTGAAAGTTGGTTTAATAATATGCCCCAGAAGGGAATTATGTATTTTGGACTCATCTTTTCCAAAGCATATTTTAGGCAAAGCATGCCTTCAACCAACTTTATAACTTAAAAATCGCAGTTCCTGAATCCTAGATGACCTCATCAGATAACACCAGTGTAGTTAAGTACTGTACCATACAAATCAGTTTTATTAAAATTTTTCTAAATGATTTATTGGTTGTTAGCTGTCGTTTTTTATTTTTTTAAAAGATTTTATTTGTTTATTTGACAGAGAGAGACACAGCGAGAGAGGGAACACAAGCAGGGGGAGTGGGAGAGGGAGAAGCAGGCTTCCCGCCGAGCAGGGAGCCCGATGCGGGGCTCGATCCCAGGACCCTGGGATCATGACCCGAGCCGAAGGCAGACGCTTAACGACTGAGCCACCCAGGCGCCCCGTTAGCTGTCATTTAAGGGAAGTAGTTATAACTTCCATTTTAAATATTTTGATAGTTTTACAAGCTTTCTATTGCTGCACAAATTAGAGCAAATCTAATGGCTTCATATAGTGTGACAGTTCTGGAGGCCAGAAATCTGAAATAAGTCTTCTGGGGCTACCAATAAATGATGCGTTCCTTCTGTTGTCTCGAGGGAAAAATCTGTTGCAGCCTTTTCTAGCTTCTAGAGTCTGCCTGCATTTCTTGGTTCCTGATCACAACAGTCCAAACTCTGCTTCCATCACCACAACTCCTCTGACTCTTGGACTCCTACTTCCCCCACCCCCACTTATAAAGACCCATGATGGGGGTAGATTACATTGGGCCCATGTAGATAATCCAGGTTATCTTCTCATTTCAAAACTCTTAACTTAATCACATCTGCAAAGTCCCATTTTGCCATGTAAGGTAACATACTCATGGGTTTTGGGGACTCAAGTATGGAAATCTGTGGAGAAAGGGGAAGCTTTATTCTCTTGACTACAGTAGTGTTCTGTTTTCTCTTTTTATCATTTGTTGTACAAACCTTTATCTGTAAGTTTGGAAAAAATATTCTGCACCAAATGTAATAAGAATTGATTTTCCTCCAATATATTTTTTATGTAAGTATATAATAATATTTTTAAAGATTTATTTATTTATTTTAGAGAGAGAGAGAGAGAGGGCATACAAGTGGGGGGAGGGGCAGAAGAAGAGGAAGAGAATCTCAAGCAGACTCCCCACTGAGCACAGAGCCCAGATGCAGGGCTCCATCTGACAACTCCGAGATCATGACCTGAGCTGAAATCAAGAGTCAGATGCTTAACTGACTGAGCCACCCAGGCGCCACAATATATAACAATATGTTTAATTAAAAAAAAAAAAGCTAGTGATCCCATGCCATGCAAATTAAATTTGAATGATGCATGAATTTTGAGTTGCTAATTTTCATTTGCTTGTTTCTTTATTCCATTACCATAATTTATGTAGTTTTTAAGACATAAAATAGAGCAATTTAGCTACTTTATTGGTCTAAAATGATGACAGTGTTCTTGAGTTCATACCCTCTCCAACCCAGAGAGGTTGGAGGAAGAGGTATAATACTAGATCAAATCTAATAAAACAGTTCCTAATTTGATTAACCTCAATTACCTAATACAAATTGATGCTTTTTCCAAGTGCCCCATTGAGATCTCTTCCCATGATTGATTAAAAGTTGGCCACCAGTTCTTTCCCATTCTTCCCATTGAGGTGGGAAGTCCATTGCTTCTTTCTCTGAACCTGGGCTGGCTCTGTGACTGGCTTTCTTAATCAAATGAAATAGAAATGATGCCAAGGGATGTCTGGGTGTCAAGAGATTCATGGTTTACATTCCCCCCTCTTGGACCACTCCTTCCATGTGATGAGTGAATCTTGGTTAGGGTCCTTTGGGATGGCCAGAAGACATCTACTGCATTGGTTTCAGCAGTTAGCAGAGGATCTTTAGGGTTTTTTTTAATTTTTAAACTTTATTATTTAGAGCTGTTTTAGGTTCACAGAAAAAAAATTGAGTGGAAAGTACAGAGAGTTTCCATACACCCTCTGTCCCCCAGTGCCGGGAATGGCCAGCAATCCGGTACCAACGGATGAAAGATGACCCCAAAGTTTGCTGTGAAAGAGAGGAGAAGGCTAGGGGCTCAACGCTCAGAGACGAAGACCCTTTGCTCTTCTTTGCTCCTGCTTTTATTGGTCCTTCAGGATGTCCTTATCACTAGTTCTCAAGCAAGTGATGTGTGACAAGGGGTCTTACTGAAACTGAGAGGATTTATGGGAAAGATACAATATGCTAATCTGCGTGTTCTGCTAAACATAGCCTAAGGGACAATGCATACATCTCTTAGATCACAGGGCGGCTGTTTGGGCTAAGAGAGCTTTGGGGAAGGTAACTCCCCACAGCATTCCAACTGCTGAGTGGTCACGGAAGGCCCCGGCATTCCAAAGGCCCACACCCTTCCCCGAAACCCTCCCTGCCCTCAGTGGCCTCTGTGTTACATTTTAGCAAGCCAGGTATTATGGTTGATTTCATGCTCTACATTAACCCCAACACCCCAACATGCACACCTCCCTCATTATCAACATCTAGTACCAAATAGCACACTTGTTACAACCAGTGAGCCTACATTGAAATGTCATTATCACCAAAAGTCCATAGTTTACTTTAGGTTGAGTGGGGTTTTTTTGTTTTTTTTTTTTTAATTCTTTCTTCACTGCAGGGATGGAAACAAATGTTCAGGTCTTCTGTTACCCAATTAGAAAACTCTGGACTTTGGGACTTTGCAATTTCTTGTGCTCTATCATGTTTTCTAATTACCTAGCCCCTCTTCATTTTTGTTCATGAACCTTGGAATTTTTTTATTCCCTTCTCATAAAACCTTATATTTTACATAAGAACACTTGACCTTTGGTGCATGTGTTTCTTACTAAGCTGCATTCTACTCCTTCACTATTCAGAAGTAAGGAGTAATCATGCAAGGATTACTTATTATTTGGTTATAACTTCTCAGAATATGTTCGCATTTATATCATCTTAAAATGCGTCAGATGAGAAGACCACAAAAAATAGCCTCAATAATGAGGTACATCTGGAGGGTAAATAAGAAGATTCAAAGTCATTGCAGAAAGATCATCAGTGCTTTTACTACTTTGGCTAAAAAGAAAATAAACATTAGCACAAATCAAGCTCCCCAAAGGCAAACTATTATTTATAAGTTAAAGACATATGTATAGACCTATCTCTCTGAATGCCTATGCTCTAATATTATTTTATATAAAAGGACATATACTATACATGTTTTTGCTTGGAACTTTCTTTACTCACACAATAGTATATGGTTGAGATTTTTCCATGTCAGTATATAATATCTTTTATAACAACTGTGTAGTTTTCATTTAAAAAGGTATACCTTCATTTATGTAGCCATGATGGATTGTTAAGATATTTTCATTGTTATAAATAATATTTAGATGAATGCCTTCTTAACTATAAATTTGTTTACTACTAAAGCATATATAAAATACATTCCCTCTTTTGCACAGAAATGTAAAGATTTATTTAAAATAAAGTTGGTATAAGTTGCCCACTTTACACATAGGAATTTTTCACATTTATCTTAGATTTCATTTTTTGGGGGGAGTTCATCATTTTAATATTATAAATATATTTGCTATAGGTAGATAGTGAATAGATTGATAGATTGATAGATTAATAGATTGAGAGATCGATCCATAGAAGAAAATAATTTTTGAGTGATTTTTCAGGTCTAATTTATATTCCCTAATTCTATTACATACTGCCCTTTATAAGAACCAAATATACCTGTAATAGGAAAATAAGAAAGAACTGAGAGATTTTTATGGAATTGTGAATACATGAATTATTGATTCAAATGTAGTTACTGTAGCAATAGTAGTTGCCCTTTGTGTTGAATCTAATTCATTCTGTCTTTAAAATTTGAAGTAAATATTAAAATAATTTTAGCTATCCTAGAATTACCTCTTTATCATCATATGGAGTATAAAGAATGATGGTTTTCTTTAACTTGTTTCTTCATTGCTTTACTTTTTGCCACTTAAGAGAAAACTCAGAGACAAAATATCTTGGTATTTTTCCAGAACCACTTTACCTGTACCTTAATTTGGGTCCTCATCAATAAGAGAACAAATACAGAATTCTCAAAGCTCTTTTTGTTACTTCATAATACAGAAAAAGAGACATATATCTAAGAATACCTTTCTCACATGGCTGTGAAGGACCCATCTAGGATGGCAGAGTGATACAATTTTATTGGGAAGGATCAGAAGTCACTGAACTTCGGATTTAAAAAAATCCAAACATAATTACAAACAATGCTTGTCAAGTTGTCATTGTCAGTTTAAAAAAAAAATGAATTACAGTTTGAGAATGGAAATTATTAAAGAAATAAGAAGAATTGTGCTATATCATTACCTCAATATACCTTACATTGTCACCAACCCTACTTAATTATTTGGCATATTTTACAAATATTTTGGAAGTCAGTCCCATGTGTAGCCTATTGATGGCAGTTATTTGTAAGCAGTAGAAGCAAACTGCAAACTCTAGGTTAATTGTGTTTAAATTCTAAGACATTGACCGGACCTACTGCAAAGCGTAAAGGCATATCAGTTTCTCCCCAGGAATTACTCCACGGCTTGGAAAAGGGTGAGTTTGTATTGGTCCCTCTTTGTAACCCAGCTACTCTTCAGATAATGCATAGCACTTTAGTCAATAGGACATAGCAGAACCTGTTGCTTTGGAGATGTGATTTCTCTTGGAAATGGATGATAAATCACAATTATATAAACTGAGGGAAGACATAACATACCTATCAGCTGCATAATAATTATCACGGCAAGAGGAACCTATTGCATTTGCAAGATTAGAACTAACAGGTTTCTCAGAGTGTGCAATAAATCAGTTTTGAAAATGCCAAGTCAAATCAGGTGTGCTAAGCTATTAAGTAGTGTTTGGTTTACCAGAAATTGAGTTAAAGAATTTGATATAGACACTTCAATTGCAAAGTACATAAACAATACTAAAGGGTATGGCACATTTGCATATGCAACAATTTTATGCACTCATTGGAAAAAAAATTCAAACTGCAATGCAAAATAGGACTATTTCTATTTTTTTAATTTTTTAAATTTTTTTAATTTTTAATTTTTTTTTTCTTTAAGATTTTATTTATTTATTTGTCAGAGAGAGAGACAGAACACAAGCAGGGGGAGAGGCAGGCAGAGGGAGAAGCAGGCTCCCTGCTGAGCAAGAAGCCTGATGTGGGACTCGATCCCAGGACCCTGGGATCATGACCTGAGCCGAAGGCAGCCGCTTAACCAACTGAGCCACCCAGGCGTCCCCGGACTATTTCTATTTTAAGGGAATAAAATCAATTCACGAAATTAAATTTTTAAAGTTAATAATCACTCATAGTTTTAATATAATCTAGAAATTATATTTTTCTTTATAATTAGATAAAAACATACAATTAAAGCAAAACCATTCAATATGCTCCCCTATAAACTAATTCTGTGACCAAAGGACATTCATACCCTCTTGGGGAATGGGACATTTTTGCTTTGTCAGTAAGAACTACTTTTTTTTTTTTTTTTTTTGGTCTGTTTTCTATAGTTATCCCTCAGGGTACATTACTAAAAGTGAAAAACGAGCCCACAGGTAAGGCTTTGGATAGTCACGCACTTTTACTTCTTTTAATTTGTTTATATGACATGTTGCAGAATATTTCATTAAGGAGAAAAGTTCTTTTTTTTTTTTTTTTAAAGATTTTATTTATTTATTTGACAGAGAGAGACACAGCGAGAGAGGGAACACAAGCAGGGGGAGTGGGAGAAGGAGAAGCAGACTTCCCACCGAGCAGGGAGCCCGATGTGGGGCTCGATCCCAGGACCCTGAGATCATGACCTGAGCCGAAGGCAGACGCTTAACGGCTGAGCCACCCAGGTGCCCCCGAGAAAAGTTCTTCTTAAACAAACAAATGATACTCTAGACTCCCAGGTCTTTTTTATTGCTAGTATCTATTCTATGTTGCTAAGAACAGCAAGAATTTATCATTATTTCTCAACGTGTTTTCAAGTTTTGATGTTGATGAAGCCATGCTTCTGTTTTTATGTTTTATTTATTTATTTTTTTTCACTTTACATGCTTTCTTACCTATTAAAGATCAAGTAATGAAGTCAAAGAAAGAAGGATAAAATGATTAGGAAAGGAAGAATTACGTTTTTTTGTTGTTTATTGATTGGGGTTTATACTCTGGCCATTCTGTAGGGCATTTTTGTTATTAATTAATAACTGTTGACTGGATAACTGATAATAAAGTAGTAGATTTTCACTTGTAAGTAATGTACTTATATACCTTTTAGGACCTCTTGATGGTACCAGCTGATTAAATAATGTCTCAGCTCATTTGCATTGGTTTAGTCCATACCAATTTTTATATTTGGTTACTTATATATAACTCTGTAGAATTTTTCAAACATTTATAAAAGTAAATGAGAGTGTTTCTTTTATACAAAGTTTGACTATTAAGGGATGTTGTCATGTTTTAGTGTAGTAATAACCAAATATGCCTAATCCCACAAAATAATTACTATAGAAAACTTCAATTTTATTTCAATGAAGCCGTTAGTATTTAAGACATCTTCCTTGAATTTGACATGTGTGTTTCCACATTATTTGAATATCCACACGGGTGGCAAATTTGTGGATGAGTTTGATTTTGTAAAATAGTAAATTTTCGAGTCCAGAAAACAATGTGGATTATCAGGATGCATATTAACCTATTTGTGATGAAGGAAGAAATCTCCAATTCCATAATGGTTTGCCATCTGATTCTGAAAGCATGTTCCAAGGGGAATGAAAAGATTTCTTTTATTCTTTGTAGTTGAAGTACAATTTACATGCAGTGAAATGCACAGATCTTAAACAGGCAATTTGATGCATGTTAACAAATGCTAAATCTGTGTAATCCACATCCCTCATCATTCATTTAGCAAACATTTATTGAACACCAAGTGAGAACCCCTAGTTGCTAGAGATATAGTTATGAATCAGGTCAGATTATCACAGAGAGGCATGGGGAGGAAGTCAAGAAAATGTGTCACTAAGTGGTAGAACCTCTTTAAGTATTTACAGGAAGGAGAAATAGCAAGAGAGTGGATCACTTCTGCTTGGGGAAGCAGATTCAGAAAGACTGCCTGTTAGAAGTGAGATTTTGCCTCCATGCTACCACTTCATGAACTGGCAAGGAAAGTGAGATTTACTTGAAAAGGAGACACCAAATTTACATTATAATTCAGGTCCCAGCAATCTGGGACCAAAGGCTCTTTCTTTCTTTTTTTTTTTTTAAAGATTTTTATTTATTTATTTGACAGAGACATAGCGAGAGAGGGAACACAAGCAGGGGGAGTAGGAGAGGAAGAAGCAGGCTTCCCCGCGGAGCAGGGAGCTCGATGTGGGGCTCCATCCCAGGGTCCTGGGATCAGGCCCTGAGCCGAAGGCAGACGCTTAACGACTGAGCCACCCAGGCGCCCCCAAAGGCTCTTTCTTGAAATCAATTTCTTAGGTTGATTAATGGGTAAATGTCATAGTACTTGTTCAGTGTCATGAGATTCACTGTAATCCCCAAAACAGTTGGGTTTACATCATTAATAATGACATTCTTATTAATTGCATTCCATAGTAACTTAAATTTCCAAATGAAAGTTTTTTTTTTTTTTAAATTTCAGATGTCAAAGTTTGCTAAGTCCCATTAGAGAAAATGACCAAATAGTTGTCCAAATCAAATAAACTTGTCACCTAACGAAAGGGCTGTGGGCAGGAAAAAGCATAGAGTGAAACCTTCTAAGAAAAGGTTTCCTTGTTATTGATGAATGAGAGATGTCTAATTATTCCTCCCATGTCTGAGCCTGAGAGAGACATTATTGAAAAATAAACTGAGAGGTTTGAAGATTAACTCTGCAGCAAATTTAAAATAAATAAAAGAGCTTAGAGCTGAAATTTAAAGGTGGGTTCAAAACAAAAACATGATTTCGTTTGAATCATTAGAATGAACAATTAAAAGGATTTTTCCTGACTAGAAAGCTAAAAACATTAATGATATTACATGAAGGAGTTTCAGACACCATAAATGTTAGCATACAGAGTTTAATACATAAGAATTCATACAAAGAAACTACTGATGAGAGTGATGCTCTTAGGAATTCTGTGCATTAATAAATTGATCTAGATAAATGGCATCGACAGCTTATTATTTACCTCAAAGTTACTAAAATTTTAATTTTTAAGAGTAACACTTTTGTTCAAAATTGATTTTTTTAGGAAATAATTAAATGGCTTAATATTACTAAGAACTGCCTTTTTTAAATCAAGAAAAGTCATGCTTCAGCTCTGGTCTAAACCTAGCAGATTCTTTATCAGAATTTGATGGCTCAAACTTCAACTTACAGGGACATAGACACAGAGGTTTTACAAAAATACCTCAGCAGAATTGGAACAAAACAAATAGCTCTATTTTACAACCATACATGTTCACTGATGCCATTTTGCCAATCGTAATCTGTTAGGTTATTAATAGAAAAGTTGTGGGATAGCCTGAGGTCATTTCTCACTCCAAATCGTGTTTTTCAACCATGACTGCACTTTGGAACCACCTGGGAGTTTTAAAAATTACTGATGTCAGGGTTCCACCCCTAGAGTTTTTGATGTAATTGGTCTGAGATGCAGCTGGACATCAGGACTGCCAGCCAAGGTTGAGAAACACTGCTCTAGAGAAACTTGAAATGTGAGAAGCTTGGAGATTCTAAAGGAGACCCCAGAGACAACTGTGCTACAGAAATTACAGCAAAATAACTGTTGTACATTGCTGAAAGATAGGACACATAGTGTCAGGTAGGGAAGATGCCTCAAGAAGGGTTTCTTCAAATATATTACAGTGTTTATCATAGATTTAATTAGCAATAATTGCGCCTCGGATAAACCTCAACAGTCTATTCAGAGAACATCTTACAAGAACAACAAAGCAATTCTCAATAAAACCAATTGTGTTAATAATTTTGGTTCATAAAATTTTGATGATGCAGAGAATGTAGAGCCTCTCAAATCAGTGATGTTGTTAAAAGATCAAAATAATACTTTGAGAGCAACTGAAAGGTCAGTTAAATTATAACAAGGTATTTCTGATATGTGATTGGGATCATTGGTTTACTTTTGTTTGATTTTTCTGTTAACATAGTAACCAAATAGTTATGAGTTGTATTATTTTATAAGTAATCTTTAATCTCCACAAAATAAATGGGACCACGAAAAGTTTACCCCAGTTTCTGTGGAGCCCATAAATAATTGCTTTCAGGGGATGTTTAAATGAAATTATTTCCCCGACTGCAAGGGGTGGGGATTGGTAAAGATTTGTCCTTTGTGAGTAATAAGAAGACTGTGCTTGGATATAAAAATAGTAAAGAAATAATTAGCTTTTTTTTTTTTTTCTCAAAACTCCACGTTTAGCAAAATTAATGAGTCCCTAAATTCCTAAAGCTGAATATTGGTGTGTAAATGAGCCCTCCAAACCAACAGAGAATAACCTTAATATTCATGGATATTTAGCTACAACCTAATTTCTTCTTATCATTCTATATCTCCTAGGTTTAAAGCAAACAGATGTGTTGACTCCTAAAAGGCCCCAAATAAGTTTTACTTTCCTGACAGTATCCTTTATTAATGGGTTATTTTTTGAGAGGCCATTTATCAGGAACAAATTAAATTTACATTTTCAAAATTATATATTGGGTCAGTTGACCAGATCTTTGATCTCTTCTGTTTCCAGCTAACAAGTTTGGTTAGTGATATATAGATGTTCAAAAATATTTGTTAAAAGTATACATTTTATTAATTGCTTTTTGAAAGGACTAGTGTAAGCTAGTTATTTTTTAAGATGCTTGGCATTTTGCATATTCATACTATCATTTATAGTGAATAATTTGCAAGACTATAGCTATATGATCATTTTGGATATCAGTAACTGAATATGTAAGAGTTGAAAAGCCAAGATTTTAAGTATGGGCTGAAGAGTTTGAACTTTAAGTAATTAGCCGATAAAATTTAAAAATAACCCACTTTTAGTGGAAGATTTCTTTTGGGGGGGGATTTTTATAGAACAGATATAAATTGAGAAATGGAGGTAGAAGCTTAAGGGGAAAAGATGGCTAGGTAAACTTGGAAAGTTTTGGACCTGGGAAGGACAGAATACTCAAGGACTTGAAAATAGGAGAAGTTACTCTGTAATGTTAGAGGCTAAGGACTGTCATATGCTAATCTAATCATAGGCTCTGCTAATTGCTCTATGTCCAATTGGCCCTATGAAGTGATTTGTACCAAGAAGGGGTTCGGTAAATATTTACTAAATGAATGTTGGATGGTGGGATTGGAGGTGTGGGTATGGCTGAACGTGAGAGGATGTTGATGATTTACCCAGATTTTGTTACATTCGGTTTTGATAGAACAAACCTGGAAAGAGAAACAAAAGAAATAGAAAAGATAAATGGAGCCCAAAGAAGGGCAGATCTCTCTACAACGTGGTACTTACCCAGGGTATCCATTGGCTTCCTTGCTGCATCATGTACTAGCAGGGATCCAGGGTAGAGGTTTCCACTTCCTCGTTCTCCATTTCCCTACTTCACAGTCCTGAGGCCCCAGGAAAATTAGCTGCGCTTCTGAGAGAGTGGGGGGCCAACTCTATACAATTTTCAGTATCATCTTTCAAATTACTCATTTTCACAAATGTTACTTATCAGGCTGAGAAAATAAAATGAAAACAAGCAGACTTGGTTTGAGGGACATGTGATTTGTTTCAGGATAGTGCTTCTTTCTTGGCAAATGAATCCTGCTAGACATGCAAGAGCTTGCTTCTAATCCAAAATAAACAAGATGTGTTTCACTGGAAAATTGCAGATATATCAAAGGGTAACTTGACAGCAAGTGTACAGATTACTATAAAAATGTTTCCTTTTTTTTTTTTTTAACATGTGGGTGTTAATTTCTGCTTCAATGCAAGAGGGTTCATTACCAGCTTTATTTAATATGTTTTGTGTCAACTTCTGTACAAGGTGTTGTTTTGTTTTGTTTTGTTTTTTGAGGTAAGAAGAAGAGAACGAGGAGAACATTAATTCCAGATGGCTTTAAGCAAATGTTAGAAAGGTGAACATTCATAGGCTTCTAACTATCTGTTGGCTAGTTGACATTTACAAACACTGCACTAGGTAAGCTTTCTCCCTTACCAATATTAGGGTTCTGGCAGCAAGTAAAGGATGTGTGAAATGAAATATGCCATTCAAATATAGTAAAGAAAGAGGAGACTATTTGTAATCACTATTGGGGAAAATCGCAAGAATCAGATCTTTCTGTTGTTTTAAATGTCCTATTAAAACATTGCAAAAATCCATAGTCTGTTATTTAAAGTATTTGAACTATTAGCTCCATTTCTAACATCAAACTTGAAGGTCAGTTTTTGAGTGGCAGGTTATCTATTTAAATGACGAAGCGCTATGGTTTAAATTCCTGGGTGTACCCTGTTGAAACTGAATGAGAACAGAAGGCAGGGTTAATAAGAACGGTAGTATTTATAACAATTGCTTAAGGATGCAAGCTGGGGACCCACTAATTATAAGCCTTTAAGGCTGGTAAGTGTGCCCCACCCAGTTGTAGGAAAACAAAATGCGTATTTCCAAGCTGTGTGTCTGAAGAACAGAAGAAATCCAACATAACAAATATGAAATTCCCAAATAGTGTGCAAACACATGTCAATCATTACTGCAACCTAACATGGCAGCTGGAGGCAAGAACTCCAAGCAACATGTGTAGGTGATTGTGATGAATGTTTATCTGTATACAGATGTAACTTCAGAAATACGGAAATAACTCTAGGGTTTCTGGTTACTGTGTCTATTAAGTTCTATACATTGTCTAACTTCAAAAGCAAAAATAGTTTACAAAATATAATGCCTACTGTATTTGACGGCTGTCTCTGTTTCTATTTGCTATGTATTTTTCCCCTGATCACATGCACGAGTACTCTCACGCATTTAGCCACATGAGTATGCATCCACACACGTACATATATAAGGCTATACACCAAAATATCATAAGTGGTTATTGTTAAGATGAATCTGGTAGATTATCTTCATTTTCTACTTTTTACATGTCTGCATTAATTGCAAATTTTTAAATACGCCTGTGTTACCTCTTAAAAAATGAGAGATAAGAAATTTGTCAATTTTGGTAAATAAAAAAAGAATGCTTAGGGAATCAAGACAGTCTAAGGGGTCTGTGATTTATATCTAAAAATGGTCTTTAGTAATGAGATAGTCCTAATACCTCTATGGATATCCACAATCCCAAGCAACTTGAATATTTTGTTGTTGTTGTTGGAGAGATATATTTAACTTTTTTTTTTTAAGATTTTATTTATTTATTTGAGAGAGAGAATGAGAGAGAGAGCGCACATGAGAGGGGGGAGGGTCAGAGGGAGAAGCAGGCTCCCTGCCGAGCAGGGAGCCTGATGCAGGACTCGATCCTGGGACTCCAGGATCATGACCTGAGCCGAAGGCAGTCGCTTAACCAACTGAGCCACCCAGGCGCCCTATATTTAACATTATTTAAATGATTTGAAAAATTGTTCAAACTTTCCAGAACATATAAAAAAGGAAAACTTTCAAATTAATTTTATGAAGTTAGCAAAACATTGATCATATATGGTATATTTTTAGAATTTTATTTTCTAATTGGTTATTGCTAGTATAAAGAAATAAGTTTCCTTAGATTTTTCTATGCAGATATTGTAACCAGTGATCTTGCTAGCTACATTTACTTATTCTAATATTTAATTTTTTCTGCACATACAATGCAATTCTCAAATAATGACTAGTATACTTCTTTTTTGCCAATACTTAGGCACTTTTTTATTTTTCTTTTATTGAACTGGCTGGGGAATCTTGTTTCTGATCTCAGAAGGAAAGCTTTCAATATCTCCTTATTAATTATGACATATGGTTTAGGTTTTAATGGCTATCTCTAATCAGGTTAAAGAAATTCTGTTCTATTCCTCATTTGTACATTTAAAAAATACAATTTTGTGCATCCTTTGAGATAAGATTTTCTCTTTCAAACAGTGCTGTAAATTACACTGATTGATTTTATGATGTTAAAATAATCTTGTATTATTGGAATACACCTGTTGTTTTTCATTTATTGTAGTTTTTTTTATTGAACTATAATTCACATACTATAAAGTTCACCCTTTAAGAGTATATAATTCAGTGATTAGTATATTCATAAAGTTATATAATGATCACCACAAATTCCAGAACAGTTTTATCATTGAAAAACACCAAATTCTGTACCTCCTATTAGTAAGATCCTGTTAACTCCACTCCCCAGTCCCCGGCAATGACTGATCTACTTTCTGTCTCTATGGATTTGCTGTTTCTGGACATCCTGTATACGCAGAATCACACAATAGGTTTTGTGTCTGGTTTTATTCACTTCACAGTGTTTTCAAGGTCCGTTCATGTTGCAGTGTGTTGTTCATTCCTTATTATGGTTGATAAGAAGTTGACATTCCACTTTTTATCCAGTCAGTTGATGGACATTTGGGCTGTTTCTGCTTTTTGGCTATTATGGATAAAGGTGCTACAAATATTTGTGTATAAGTTTTGGGTAGACGTATGTTTTCAGTTCTCTTGGATATATATACCTAGGAGTAAAATTGCTGGGGCATTTGGTCACTCTGTGTTTAACTTTGGTGAGGAAATGCAAAACTGTTTTCCAAAGTGGCTGTACCTCTTCACATTCCCACCAGAAATGTTTGAGGGATTGTCTCCACATCATCCCCCTAGTGAGTGTGAAATGGTGTCCCGTTGTAATTTTGATTTGCATTTCCCTCGTGACTAATAATGTTGAGCATCTTTTCATGTGCTTTTTGCACATTTGTGTATCTTCTTTGGAGAAGTATCTATTCAAATCCCTTTCACATTTGTAGTTGTTGAGCTCTAAGAGTTCTATATATATTCTCAATACAAGTCCCTTATGAGATACATGATTTGTAAACATTTCCTCTCATTCTGTGAGTTGTATTTTCACTTTCTTGCTGGTTTATTTTACACATAAAACATTTCATTTTGATTAACTGCAATGTATCTCTTTTGTTGCTTGTAATTTGGTGTTACTTTAAGAAGCCCTGATCTAATCCAAGGTCATGAAGATTTTTACTTCTCTTTCTTATAAGACTTTTATACTTTTAGCTCTTACACTTAGGTTTGGATCCACTTTGACTTCTTGTATATAATGTAAGGTCAGAATCTAACTTCATCCTTTTGCATGTGTGTATACAATTTTCTCGGCACTATTTGTTGGAAATACTATTATTTCCCTGTCGAATCGTTTTGCCACCCTTGTCAAGAATCAGTTGGCTATAAATATAATGGTTTATTTCTGAATACTCAATTTTATTCCATTGGCCTATATGTCTATCTTTAAGCCAGCACCACATTGATAAAATTATACTAGCTTTGTAGAACGTTTGGAAATCTGGAAGTGTGAGTCTTTCAGTTTTGTTGCTCTTTTTCAAGATTATTTAGGCTATTCTGGGACCTCGGCTATATTAGTTTCCTAGTGTTGATGTAACAACTCATTTTAAGTTTATTATTTTACAGTGCTGGAGGTAATGGCCTAAAATTAAGGTGTCAGCAGCAAGGCTCCATTCCTTCTGGAGTCTCTGGATAAGCATCTCTTTCCTTGCTTTTTCCAGCTTCTAGAGGTCTTCTGCATTCCTTTGCTTGTGGTCCAGCTTGCCATCAGTCCAGTATCTTCTATCATCCCATCTGTTTCTCTGGGTCTACTACTTATGCCTCCCTCTTCCCTTTATAAGGATTGCATTGGGCCAACCCAGATCATCCATGATAATTTACCTGAACTCAAATTCCTCAATATAATCATATCTAAGTCTCTTTAGTCATGTAAACTAAACTCTTCCCAGGTTCTGGGACATGGACATCTTTTGGAAGCCATTATTCTCTTATCATACTTGCATTTCCATATGAATATTAGGATCAACTTGTCAATTTCTGCAAAACAGTCAACTAAATTTTTGATAAGGAGTAGTGAATCTGGGGTGCCCGGGTGGCTCAGTTGGTTAAGCATCTGCCTTCAGCTCAGGTCATGATCCCTGGGTCCTGTGTTGGAGTCCTACATCGGGCTCCTTGCTCAGTGGGGAGGCTGCTTCTCCCTCTGCCTCCCACTCTTCCTGCTTGTGCTCTCTCTCTCTCTGGCAAATAAATAAATAAAATCTTAAAAAAAAAAAGGAGTGGTGAATCTGAAGAACGCTTTGGAGTATATTGCCATCTTAACAATATTGAGCCCTCAGATCCATGAACATGACATGTTTTTCCATTTAATTTCTTTCAGTGATGCTTTGTACAGGTTTTATACCTTTTTGGTTTAAATTTATTCTTTTGTCATTCTTTTAAATGCTGTTTTAAATGGAATTATTTTCTTTATTTTAGTTCCTGGAATAAATCACTCACACTTACGATATATAATCCTTTCTATCTGTTGCTGCATTTGATTTGATAGTATTTTATTGTGGATTTTTGTTTATCTAGTCATAAGGGATATTGATGTATAGTTTTTCTTTCTTTTAATATCTTTGTCACAGTTTTGGTATCAGACTTCTTAGGATGAGCTGGAATGTATTCTTTCCCTGTCTATTTTTTTGGAGGAGTTTGTGAAGGATTAGTGATAACTTTTCTTTTAACATTTGGTAGAACTTACTAGTAATGCCATCCAGCTTTTGGGCCATTTGGACTTTTTCTTTGCAGAAAACATGTTGATTACTAACTTAGCCTCTTTACTTATTATAGATCCATTCAGATTTTACATTTCTCCTCAAGTCAGTTTTGGTAGTTTGTGTCTTTCTAGGAAGTTGTTCATTTCGTGTAGATCATCTAATTTGTTGGCCTATAATTGTTCATAGTATTTTCTTACATTCCTTCTTGTGTCTGTGAGGTGGATAGTGATGGCCCCATTTCATTCCTTTCTTTAGTCATTTGAGTCTTCTTTCTCTTATTTTTGGTCAATATAACTAAAGGTTTTGGGGGCTTTTTGTTTGTGTTTTCAAATAACCAACTTTGGTTTCACTGATTTTTCTCTTTGGCTTTCCTACTCTCTAATTCCTTTATTTACACTGTAATCATGATTATTTCCTTTCTTTTGCTTTTTTTAAAAATTTTATTTAATTTTGTTATGTTAATCACCATACAATACATCATTAGTTTTTGATGTGGTGATCCACGATCCATTGTTTTCGTATAACACCCAGTGCTCCACGCAATACGTGCCCTCCTTAATACCCATCACCGGGCTAACCCATCCCCCCAGCCCCCTCCCCTCTAAAACCCTTAGTTTGTTTCTCAGAGTCCGTAGTCTCTCATGGTTCATCCTTCCCTCTGATTCCCCCCCTTCATTTTTCCCTTCTTTCTCCTAATGTCCTCCATGCTATTCCTTATGTTCCACAAATAAGTGAAACCATATGATAATTGACTTTCTCTGCTTGACTTATTTCACTTAGCATAATCTCCTCCAGTCCCATCCATGTTGATGTAGAAGTTGGGTATTCATCCTTTTCTGATGGCTGAGTAATATTCCATTGTATATATGGACCACATCTTCTTTATCCATTCATCTGTTGAAGGGCATCTCGGCTCTTTCCACAGTTTGGCTATTGAGGACATTGCTGCTATGAACATTAGGGTGCATATGGCCCTTCTTTTCACTACATCTGTGTCTTTGGGGTAAATACCCAGGAGTGCAATTGCTGGGTCATAGGGTAGCTCTATTTTTAATTTTTTGAGGCACCTCCACACTGTTTTCCGAAGTGGCTGTACCAACTTGCATTCCCACCAACAGTGTAAGAGGGTTCCCTTTTCTCCACAACCTCTCCAACATTTGTTGTTTCTTGCCTTGTCAATTTTTGCCATTCTAACTGGTGTAAGGTGGTATCTCAATGTGGTTTTGATTTGAATTTCCCTGATGGCTAATGATGATGAACATTTTTCATGTGTCTGTTAGCTGTTTGTATGTCTTCTTTGGAGAAGTGTCTGTTCATGTCTTCTGCCCATTTTTTGACTTGATTATTTGTTTTTTGGGTGTTGAGTTTGAGAAGTTCTTTATAGATCATGGATACCAGCCCTTTATCTGTAGTGTCATTTGCAAATATCTTCTCCCATTCTGTGGGTTGCCTCTTTGTTTTGTTGACTGTTTCCTTTGCTGTGCAGAAGCTTTTTATCTTGATGAAGTCCCAAAAGTTCATTTTTGCTTTTGTTTCGCTAGGCTTTGGAGATGTATCTTGAAAGAAATTGCTGTATCTGATGTCAAAGAGGTTACTGCCTATGTTCTCCTCTGTGATTTTGATGGATTCCTGTCTCACGTTGAGGTCTTTCATCCATTTTGAGTTTATCTTTGTGTATGGTGTTAGAGAATGGTCAAGTTTCATTCTTCTGCATGTGGCTGTCCAATTTTCCCAGCACCATTTACTGAAGAGACTGTCTTTTTTCCATTCCATATTTTTTTCCTGCTTTGTTGAAGATTATTTGACCATAGAGTTGAGGGTCCCTATCTGGGCTCTTTATTCTGTTCCATTGGTCTATATGTCTGTTTTTGTGTCAGTACCATGCTGTCTTGGTGATCACTGCTTTGTAATATAGCTTAAAATCGGGCAACATGATGCCCCCAGGTTTGTTTTTCTTTTTCAACATTTCCTTGGTGATTCAGGGTCTTTTCTGATTCCATACAAATTTTAGGATTGTTTGTTCCAGCACTTTGAAAAATGTCATTGGAATTTTGATCGGGATGGCATTGAAGGTATAGATTGCTCTGGGTAGCATAGACATTTTAACAATGTTTATTCTTCTGATCCATGAGAATGGAATATTTTTCCATCTTTTTGTGTTTTCTTCAATTTCTTTCATGAGTGTTCTGTAGTTCCTAGAGTATAGATCCTTTACCTCTTTGGTTAGGTTTATTTACGGCAATCAGACAACAAAAAGAAATAAACGGTATTCAAATTGGCAAAGAAGAAGTCAAACTCTTTCTTTTCACAGATGACAGATACTTTATGTGGAAAACCCAAAAGATTGCACCCCCAAATTACTAGAACTCATACAGCAATTCAGTAGTGTGGCAGGATACAAAATCAATGCACAGAAATCAGTTGCTTTCTTATACACTAACAATGCAACTGTAGAAAGAGAAATTAGAGAAATGATTCCATTTACAATAGCACCAAAAACCATAAGATACCTTGGAATAAACCTAACCAAAGATGTAAAGGATCTATACTTTCTTTTGCTTGTTTGGATTTAGTTTGTTCTCTATTTTTTTTTTTTAATGGAACATTAGGCTATTTCTATGATTTTTTTTCTATTTTCATTTTCTGTTCTTCACAATCAGCAACCTTGATGTCTTATTTTTAAGTTTTCTGATTTTTTCTTTTGTCAATTGAAATTGGCCAGTGAGCCCCTCTTGTAAATTTTTAAGGTTTTTGTCTAATAAACTCAACATCTCAGCCTCCTCAAGGACAGTTATATTAACTGCTTGCTCTTGTGTGTATGGACAGTGCTTTTATGTTTCTTTGCATGTGCCATATTGTTTTATTGAAAACTGAACATCTTAAAGTATATAATGTTGCAACTCAAAATCAGATTTGCCCTTCCCTAGGGTTTTTTCCTCCTTGTTGATGTTTGCTGTTGTGTTGCTGTTTGTTTACTTAATGACTTTCCTAAACTAATTCTATAATTCTATAAACAATGTATTCATTATCATAAGTGGCCACTAAAGTTTCCATTCAGCTGCACTGGTGTTTAGCTAATTATTTTATAGAGATTTCTCTAAATGCCTTGAACGGATGAGATTCCGTGTTTCCTGAGAAGCTCTGTGTGTGTGTGTGTGTGTGTGTGCACACTACAATATGCCTTCAGTATCTTGTAGGCAGTTGATACATGGCCTTAGAATTCACTTCTTGCTTGTGCAGTTCCTGAGGTTCATCCAGAAGTAAGAGAGGAGGCCTTCTCACGTCTTCATGGGCCTATAAGTACAGCCTTGAACATGAGCATGGCTTTCAGATTCATGCATATATCAATCACAAAAATCACCATAAAGCTCACTGTTCTTATTTTTTAAATTTTATTTTATTATATTATGTTAATCACCATACATTACATCATTAGTTTTTGATGTAATGTTCCATGATTCATTGTTTGCATATAACACCCAGTGCTCCATTCAATACGTGCCCTCTTTAATACCCATCACCGGGCTAGCCCATCCCCCCACCCCCCTCCCCTCTAGAACCCTCAGTGTGTTTCTCAGAGTCCATAGTCTCTCATAGTTCGTCTCCCCATCTGATTTCCCCCCTTCATTTTTCCCTTCCTACTATCTTATTTTTTAAAAAACATATAATGTATTATTTGTTTCAGAGGTACAGGTCTGTGATTCATCAGTCTCACACAATTCACAGTGCTCACCATAGCACATACCCTCCCCAATGTCTATCACCCAGCCACCCTATCCCTCCCACCCACCACTCCAGCTACCCTCAGTTTGTTTCCTGAGATTACAAATTCCTCCTATCAGTGAGATCATATTATACATGTCTTTGTCTGATTGACTTATAGTGGAATAAGTCAATCACTGTTCTTATTGAGATTCAGTTATTTTTTCTTGAAAAAAACCCAAAAAACCCAAAAAAACATTTTTCAGATTGTTATAAACCATTAGTTCGTTTCCGAAGCTCTGAAAATTGGATTTTGACAATTTTGCCAAACTCTCATTGTTTTTATGGAAGAGAAAATTTTCATGAATTTTTATTCCACCATATCTGCTGATGTTACTCCCATTGATTACACTTTCAATGTACCACTGAAGTCACTTTTCTAATATTTTATCTAGGATCTTAATATCTACATTTCTGGTGGAGATTGTAGTTGTCTTTCTTGTAATGCCTTAGGTTTTCCATACAGAGGTGATGTCGGCCTGAGGCCAAATTGTAAATTATTTTCTCCTTTTTTGTAATTCTCTGGAAGGATTTGTATAAAAATGGTGTTGTATCTTCCTTAAATATTTGGTATAATCATGGTGAAAGCATATGAGCCAGAAATTTTCTTGATGAGAAGGTTTTTAAGTGTGGATTTGATTTGGTTAATACATATGAGACTATTCAAACTTTCTTTCTGCTTTTTTTTTTTGAGTTACATTTTATTTTGAAATGCACTGCTGTTTTTAATTGTTATTAATATTCCCTTAACCATTCTTAGTGTCTATGAGATCTATAATGACCTATAATCTTACTCTTCTTCCATTCCTTAACATTAGTTATTTTTGCTGCAAATGGATCTCTCTACTTATTTGTAATTATTATTTTCCAGATACTTTCTCCTTGTGTTGAGTAGACCTATTTAAATATAATTGCCTCAGAATATTTTTTAATGTTTTAAAAAAGATTAGGCAATTCATAATGGCTAAATCTTGGAAGCAACCAATATGTCTTTCAATAGGAGAATGGATGAATAAACTGTGGTACATCAAGACAATAGACTGTTATTCAGCACAGTCAAGACATGAGCTATCAAGCCATGAAAAGACATGGAGGGAACTTAAATTCACATAGCTAAGTAAAAGAAGCCAACCTGAAAATTCTGCGTACTGTAATTTCAATTATATGACATTCTGGAAAAGGCAAAACTGTGGAGACAATAAAAAGATCACTGGTTGCCAAGGTTTGGGAGAGGGTGAGAGATGAATAAGCAGAACACAGAGGATTTTTAGTGCAGGGAAAACACTCTGTATTATATTATACTAATGGATACATGTCATTGTACATTTGTCTAAACTTTCAGAATGTACAACACTAAGAGTGAACACTAATGTAAACTCTGGACTTGGAGTGATTATGATGTGTCAGTGTAGGTTCATCAGTTGTCCCTTACTCTGGTGGGGGACAGGCTAGTGGAGGAAGCTAGGCATGGGTATGTGTGTGGCTGGGGATGTGAGAGGTATATGTGAAATCTCTGTACATTCTGGTAATTTTTGTTTTAAATCTAAGACTACCCTAAAAATAGTCTTTGGGAAAAAAAAAACCTTAAAAAAGATTAGACATAATCGATTTACTAGAAACCAAGTAAAACATCAACATAGAGGAACGGTGTTACTAGTGTTTTTTAAAAAATACTATTAGTGAAGTATTTTCTCCTCAATGGATTCAAGAAGAGAAGAATATAGATGGGTGGTCTCTCTAATCAAAAACATGTAGTTTTTGTTCAGGTGTCTGAATGGATTAAGTAAATTAAAATAACAGTAAAATGTGTGTTTATGTGTGTGTGCTCTTGCGTACCAATCCTGGTAGTTTAGAAATTTAGAAGTTTAGAAGAACATGCTTTGAATAAATTATGCACAATTTACTTACTATTATCTTGAGTGAATGAGATAATAAGAGTTCATTGTTGCAGTACTTTTTCTATGAAATAATACTTTTTTAAATCTAAGAGTGGCTTCTATCTGCTTTATTTATCTAAAATGCTTTAATTTAGTCTGAATTAAAGTGTTCCTCCAATGAACGTATTTTCTGTTTTTATAGTAAGGGTTTTTAAAACCTCTGAGCCATATCAAACACATACACACAAGTGCGAACACCAACACACAGAGCTATAAAACGAGATAGAGTCCTAGAGGACAAGTGTCTATAGTTTTCATTCATTCATTCATTCACTCATTCATTTATTCATTTAACAAATATAAGAATTTGATCCCAGGCTAATGCCCAAATGAATAAAACATGATCTACTATTGAGAGCACCACAGTATATTAACTTTGTAAACTGACTTGAAATCTCCCTGGGCAAAATGCTAAACCTCTCATATATAATAATGGCTTCATTTACAATTTATAAGATGATGACTGCCAAATTATACAATCAGCTTGACTTTTATCCAGAACTGCCAAATCTGTATAAAACTGCTTTCAAAACATATCCACCCAGAATTCCCACAGGCACTTCAAACTCCACATGTTTAAAATAGAACTCATTCTTTTCCCCCATAAAATCCTTCCCTGCCCCTCTATTTATACTCTTGATTAATGCAGTAGCAGAATACTGAATACAACATACTTTTTAAACCACATAAACAGTTCCACGAGGAACTGACTTTGGCCAACTACCTGAATGAGCTTCGAAGCAGATGTCTCTCCAGAACCTCCAGTAAAAAATGCAGGAGTATTGGAGTTAATACAACATACTTTTTAACCACATAAACTTCATGCTTTTCTGATCTTACAAAAGTCATTTTCTCTATCTTGAAAACTCTCTTCAGTGTTATTTATCCTCCTGTGTCTTCCTCTCAGGTGTCAGTTCAAATGCTCTCTTGAACCTGAAGTCTTTCTACATGCTCCCAAGTGAATATAGTCCCGCTTCACTTTTCACTTGTCAGTTTATAAGGACTTATATTACTGTACTCGCCGTTTATGGGAATTTTTTGTTTACATGTCAGTCTCCCCACTAAACTGCTAACATAGTTTCTTTCTCATTTTTTAGTCCCTATCAGTTGTTGAGCTTATATCCTATAGACTCTATGAAGTATATGTATCACTTCACATATTAGAATGGCTATCATCAAGAAGACAAGAGATCACAAGTGTTGGTAAGGTTGTGGAGAAAAGGGAACCCTTGTGCATTGTTGATGGAAATGCAAAATGGTGCAGCCACTATGAAAAATAGGATGGAGGTTTCTCAAAAATTAAAAAAAATACAGTTACCTTATGATTCAGCAGTTTCACTCGTGGGTATATTTCCAAAGGAAATGAAAATAGGAAATCAAGATATCTGCACTTTCTTGTTCATTGCGGCACTATTTACAAGAGCCAAGATACAGAATCAACCCGTGTCTATAGACAGATGGATAGATAAAGAAGATGTGATAGGTATTTACATACAATGGTATATTATTCATCCATTAGAAAGAAGGAAATTCGGGCGCCTGGGTGGCTCAGTTGGTTAAGCGACTGCCTTCGGCTCAGGTCATGATCCTGGAGTCCCTGGATCGAGTCCCGCATCGGGCTCCCTGCTCGGCAGGGAGTCTGCTTCTCCCTCTGACCCTCCTCCCTCTCATGCTCTCTGTATCTCATTCTCTCTGTCTCAAATAAATAAATAAAATCTTTAAAAAAAAAAAAAGAAAGAAGGAAATTCTGTCATTTGGCACAACATAGATGGACCTTGCGGGCATTTTGCTACGTGAGATAAGTCAGACAGAGAAAGACAAATATTTTATGATCTCTCTAATATGTGGAATCGGAAAATGCCAAATTTGTAAAAACAGAGTATGGAATGGTGGTTATCAGGAGCTGGGGGGGGGCGGGTGGGAGAATTAGGGAGATGTTGTTTAAAGGTACATTCTTGCAACCAGTAGATAAATAAGTCCTGGACATCTAATGCACAAAATGACTATACAAAATGACAACAAGACTGTATTATAAACTTCAAAGTTGCTAAGAGATTAGATTTTAATTGTTCTCAACACACACACACACACCCCGATAATTATGTGATGTGACAGAAGTGTTAGCTAACAGTGCAGTGGTCATCATATTCAGAGCATCATAATCAAATCAACATGTACACCTTAAACTTATACAATGTTATATGTCAATTATATCTAAATAAAAATGAATTAAAAAATAAATGTATATGAACTAGTGAAATAAGAAACATATGATCTCAGATAACTTATCCTAAAATAACTACTTTATTCTTTCAATCTATAAATTCCCTCTGCTCTAGTATTTTATATTTTTGTTGCTATTCATGGATTTTATGCATTTAAAGATATTTTCTTACTGATAGCCCAAATTCTTCTGTATATTTTTTTGCTTTATAACATATTTGCAAAGTTTTGTCTGGTTAGCAATATACCTTTTAATTTTATTGTGAGTGATATTATAGAATTTTACAATTTGTATGAAATCAAATTGGTCAGTATTTTCCTCTCTGAGTTCTTCTTGGATTTTAGTCTTTGAACCCTTTTTCTACCTCAAGGTCAGATAAATATCCATCTATATTTTCTTTTGGGTATTTTCTTAAGCAACAAATCCCTTGTTCAAAATGAAATTGTTTTGAAGTGTGAAACTCCAACTTTATTTTTCCAGCTAGTTAACCAGTTACCCTGCTTTCAGCATTATCTGCTGCATAGCTTTTCTTATCCCATTGACTTGAAATCCCAAAAACTATCTTGGAAAAAATTCATTGATTTGTCTATTCTTGTATTTGTACAGCACTGTTTAATTACTGTCATTACAAAACTACCTCAGCTTTCTGCAACATTTTTCGGATGATTTTCAACATTTATTCTTCGAGATGAAATTTAATATTTTAAATCAAAAGCTAAAAAAATGCTCTATTAAATTTGTATTTTGTTTGGAGAGAATTGACAAATAATAAATTTGTAATTATTTAATTCTTTTAAATCCCTAAGGAAAGTGATATTTTCTTCATATATATATGAATATATAATATTTACTTTTAATTCTTTAAAAATTAATTTTTGGTAATTTTTTAATTTAAACAGTTAATGTTATTTTTCAAATAAATAAAATAATAGGAAAAAATAATCAGGCATAAAAAGAGAAAAGAAAAAGTAATTGCACTCTTAAACATAGTAAAATTCAAGGAAAAATCCTATTTTATTTTCGATTTTGGATTTCCTGTGTTCTAGTCTTATTTCAGTCTACTCTCTTTCCATGCCAGCATCTCTCAAAGCCACCTTTCTCTCTTTGGTGTACTCTTCTATTTTCCTAAAAGTTATGGCTCATATATTTTTGTGGATAAAAAGGGGATTTTTCCTAGTTTTCTTCTGCTTCATGTATCAAATCCTTTTCATAAATCTGTTATATTTGAATGTGGAATATTTTGATCTTAGATGCTTACGAAAAATCAATCTGTTCATTTGTAACTACGGAGACTTAGATTTAAGCCATACTTCTTCCAGTAGAATACACAGATGGCCCTTAGCCCCTTTGAGTTTCTATGTGGACCTAATAAGCTATTTCCCTCTCAACTGTATTCCTAAAGGGCAATTTTATGGGCAGATCCCTAATCCAGTCTCTGGGCATTAATCAAGCATGGCTTTATTGGACTAATGTAGGGCCATCTGTGTTTTCACTCTGGACTCTATGCTAGAGAGTGAATGCCTTTGCTCTAGTCCTTATTTGTACCTTTGACTCTAACTGGCTTATATAAAATTCCCTGCTATAGGGTGATGATTTTCTTCAAAGAAACTGCTTTAATTCTGGTGTTAAAGGCATACTATGTAGATGAGTCAAAGCTTTTTTTAATGTTCTCGAGGACTCTCTATGCTGTTTTGGTTCAGATAATATGTCGTAATGTATTGTAAACTCACTTACAATGAAGTCAATAGAACATTTTTCATTATACTATTTATGACAGTGTATCATAATTTGTTAATATATGACTCCTATTTCTGGACCCTGAGCATCTTAGAGGTAGGGCATTATACCTTATTCGTATCTTTCTCCGGAGAAAGATAACGAATTTTTTGTTCTGGTTCTACACACAATTGCTCAATAAATCTTTTTTGCTAAAGCATTCAATGCATTTGTCTTTTCCTCCTCAACTGAATTTTAATCTCAAAATAAATACGTATTTACTTTATACCAGCTTTATCTACAAATCCTAGCACAGTGCTATATATGTTTCGCTTAGTAAACACTGCATAAATCAAGGAGCGTTCTGGAAAATTAGTGCAGGCATTTGAGCCTTATTTAGAACACTGTTATTACAGTTGGCCAAGTTGTACTGGATGGCAGAGCAAGGTATTGCTAAAAAATTCTTGCAACAGGTTCCAGTTCCCACATTGACACTGGAAATAGGTCACCGTGCTGAGGTGTGGAGGATGTCACAATTTCCATCAAGCTCTCCAGAGCCTCTAATGTAAAAATAGCATGCTGATCTGCACACAGACTTGAAGTTAAAAAAAATAATAAAAAAATTAAAAAGAAAACTTTTATCCTCCGTGTCTGAAGACACCACAAAACTGCACACCCTCTTGTGGAAGATGACTGAGATCACGTCTGCCAGAACTCCTTCCCACCTGACTTTTTGTAGTCGTGCCTTTTCTCCTTCCCCATCTCCTCCAGTATCACTCAGTTCACCGCAGAGCGTGTGAACAGTGGGCAAGTTGCAGCCTATGGCCAGATCATAGCAAGTGGAGGCCGTGAGGAGAGAAGCTGTGTGAACAGTGGGGCCAGGCCAGATTGCTGGAGAGAGCAGAGACAGCAGGGGCGGAAGGCTTTCAAGAAGTTGAACCGAGATGCCCTCAGGGCAAGAACGCTGAGGATGTAATAAAAAGAGGTGACATGACCTGCTGTAGATTTTGGGAGTAGGCACAGGGAAACAGGTCAAGACAGGAGACATACTATGGTTTAGAGGCAGAGAAGAGATTTGAGGAGATCTTTGAAGAATATGTAAATTGAGAGAGAGGACAGGGAAAGTGTATTCCAAGTACAAGCTATAACATATACTTAGGAAGCTAAAACAAAACACAAAGGGAAATGGGACTAGGCTAGCTTTGACAAGGTCTCATAGCAGACCAGTAATGAAAATGAACCTGGAAAGGTAAGTTTGTTTCACACTGTGGTGAGGAATGTGTAATTCATTGGTTTCTCTGAATCCCAGTTCTTGGATCCCCCCGTCATTGAATATCATGGGGCAGTGGACTTTTCTAAGAACCTCTAAAGACAGGAGGCGTATATGCAGGCAGATATTTGTAACCCCAGCAACACCTCACTAATTTATGGGGTGGTAGGAACTTAGCCCAAAACCTAAGCGACACCTCCCTAAGCCAACACTAAACCTCTTCAGTTTTGTTTAAACTGAATCATCGGCTCATGCGGGGCTGGCGTTTGCCCGACAGCATATGCTCACATCTGAGTATCAGCATAGTTTCTGCCTTATGTAGAATAAAGTTTCTTATTTGTATTTTATTTTGCTTTGTTTTGTATTGTGTTTTGGTTTGTGGATTTGCTTTTTAAAAAAATCTAGATCATGATTCTTCTAGATTATAAAAATGTTTGTGCATATGCCTCTTTTTTTGTTTCTTAAATTTTTTTCTGGAGAAACTCCACAGAATCCTTGAACGATTCCTTTGCCTAATGCCAAGAAAATCTACGTGATATATTCTGCTGAGAGCTTCATTCATATTACTTGCTGTTAATTTTGAGTGGGAATATTCCACCAGGCGACATGCCCTTTAGGGCTACCAAAAAAAAAAAAGAAAAAAAGAAATGTTCTTAGGAAGAATTCTCATCTCAGGCAAGTTTCCACCTGGAAATACAATCAGCAACGTCTAGGACTCCATTATCTGCAATGTCACAGTTGATTGAGAGGATAAGAGAGGTATGCTAACATTAGCAACACAAAGATATTTAAAGTTCCATGATACATTTTAATGGAGACTTTCTATTTTTAAAGATTCTATTTATTTATTTGACAGAGAGATAGCGAGAGCAGGAACACAAGCAGGGGGAGTAGGAGAGGAAGAGGCAGGCTTCCCTGCGGAGCAGGGAGCTCGATGTGGGGCTCGATCCCAGGGTCCTGGGATCAGGACCTGAGCCGAAGGCAGACGCTTAACAACTGAGCCACCCAGTTACCCCTAAATATATAAATTCTAATCATTAAATTCTAGATATGAGATAACTTAAATGTGATATATTAAAACATATTTCAAATGGCAACAGAAGTTTTTTTTCTATTGCTGTCTCTTTTATTTCATTGATTTACTATTATATCTAGTTGGGGGTTTAAAAGCCTGCATTCTTTAATTTTATTAAATTAAGAGATGTGTTGTATTTTTAAAATCGGTAAAGAATATATGCATCATCTTTGTCTCAATTTATAAATATGTGACATTCCAATAAACTTCTTTAAACCAATCAATAAGACTAAGCTTTAAATTATAGGGTAGCTGAATCTAATTAATGATCATGTTTCTTTATTATACTTGAAGGGAAAAGCAGAAAATGCTCCATTTCAAGATAATAGTTTTCCAAAATGAGAACATTAAATTCTAGAAAGAAAATTGCATGTCACATTTCTATGTGAGATCATACAAACCATGTGTCTTAGAGAGGGAAAATTATACTTTTCATAGTTCCTTGTTTCTCTATATTTTCTTATATATTTGGCTGAATTACATTAAACTTCTTTCACATTCAAATTGTTAAATATATGAATTCTCAAGCCACTTGTTGAATACTACTAAGGGAAAAAAAAAAAAAGAAATTGGTAGTTCCTTATTTTCCAGTAACTTCTTTCACTGAACAAACTGGGTTTCCTTTGTTAATATAACCATAATGTAAAGAGCAGTGAGGTAAAAGACTTTTTGTCAGTCTTGTACTTAAAAAGTAGATGCCCCTGGGATCATGGCCCTACTTCCTGATAGGAGGTGCTTTGGAATGAATACATCAAGAGGTACCATGTACTGGAGGTTTGTGTTCTTTCTTGGGGGCACTTTCCCAGAGCACATGTCTTCAATATGAAACGATTTTCTGAAAGATGGATTGAAAGTTTCAGTCATAAGGGTAAGAGGCCAAAAATTCACAATTTGTTGCTTCCCCCCTTTATCTGTGATCAAGCAGCAGCTGTAACATAGAACCGACAAGCTGTATAGTGCACAAAAGTGATATTCTGCATGAGATTAAAAAAAGCCTGCAGAAGTATGGGGAACACAGTAAGAGGAGGAAGTTCTAGAATTGGGAAGAAACTGTCAAGAGAAGTTTCATGACATGAAAAGGAAGAGGAACGCAGAAGAGTGAAAGAGATTTCATAAAGAAATGGAGACACAAATTTTGCATAAAAGACCACTCCCCCAAATCCCCACAGACGTTAGAGGAAGGCAAAGTGGTGTTGAACTCGATACAGGTCTAGCTAGGGAGGTAGCGGGATGGTAGGTAAACGGACACGACAGATACAGACATAGAATTATACACACATAAGAGGAATTAAATTATAGTCAGCCAAAGAATATTTACAATATCCTACACAAGGAGAAATTTCTAAATTGTTTTGGGTTAATTAATTGCATAGTCTTTGGCAATCCATCCAGTTTCCCTCTAGCAGAGATACAGTCAAAGACATTTTGAGGCATACTATTCTGGAGTCTCAGAAAGCAGTACAATACCTTTATTCTGAGCTCTCTTGTGAACTTTTCAGCAAATTGATGCCACTGTGACTCATTCCCATCACCACAGCTGCAATTTAGCTGACGTGTTAAGATTTCAGACTGTGGAACTGTAGTTTGTGCTTGGGTGCTGATTCCATAATTATTGGTGATGTGAACTTGGTTAGGTCTCTTCAACTATCTGTGAAATGGTAGGTAGCAGTCATCATCAGTCACACCATTTAATCAGTCAAAAATGTGTCTTCTCAGGATGCCTGGGTGGTTCAGTTGGTTAAGCACTGGACTCTTGGTTTCTGCTCAGGTCATGATCTGAGGGTGGTGGGATGGAGCCCTGTGTTGGGCGCTGTGCTCAGCAGGGAGTCTGCTTGGGATTCTTTCTCTCCCTCTCCTTCTGCCCCTTTTTGCCTGCCCGTGCAGGGCGCTGTCTCTCTCTCTCTCTCTAAAATAAATAAGCCTGGGTGGCTCAGTCAGTTAAGGGTCTGCCTTCGATGTAGGTCATGATCCCGGGATTCCGGGATCAAGTCCTGCATCGGGCTCCTTGCTCAGCCTGCCTCTGCTACTCCCCCTGCTTGTGCTCTCTCTCTCTCTCAATCACTGACAAATAAATAAATAAAAACTTTAAAAATAAATAAAGAAATAAATAATTCTTTTAAAAAAAGAAAAAAGAAAAATGGATCTTCTCACTCTTTTTTTTTTCCCAAAGTGCCCTGTCCTTTCCCTTTCCTTAATCATACTTGCTACTCTCACTGCAATATTTTCTCTCCCTTAGATCTCTGTTGCCTCTTATCCTGCTTCCAGTACCTTCCTACCCCAACCCAAAGGCTGCCTCTCACCTTTGAAAGTGCCCATTTGTAGCCCTTAGGAAGATTATCCTCTAGACTCAATTTACCATGATGCTGGGGTGGGTTTATCATTCAGCTCTTTTCATTTTGTCACTCTCTCACCCACACTAGTTCAGTCTCCTTACCTTGAGGACAATGCCATGAGGTATTGATAGTCAGCAAAATTTGGCCATCAGGTTCATAAACTTTGTGGACACGCAAAGACTATCACAGACCTTGGGTCCTCAGTGCTCTGTGTAGCTGTTACCCAATTCCCTGGCCTCACCTTTTCTGACCTCCTGTGATTTAGTGACTGTTGCTTCCGCTTTGGGATCTTCTTGGGTCAGCTCTCACACCCACTCATAAGCTACAGCTCTCACTTCTCATGTCTTTTCTTCCTGCATACCGCTTTAATTATAGTTTGCTGGTGTTCCTTCACATTAATTGAATATCTTGGAATGTGGCTCACAGTATTTGTAATAATATATACATCTGCTCTCATCTTGTGACTTAAATGCTCAGAGAGGATTCATCCCAGCCTTTATTATGCCAGACTTGCTACTTCCTTAATTCAACAATTACCTGTTCTTGAATCTTACCCACAGCCATAACTGTAGTATCTTGACTCATATAAACCCTCCTGGGTAACCATCTCCTTGCTTGCTATTTTCCACCTGAGTCCTTTTCAAGTTTCGACTCTGGTGTATAACAATTAATAAGTGTCTTTAACCCTTTTGCAGTGACCATTGTTCTTATATTCCCACAAACAAGCCCCAAACATAAAAGTGTTCCTACATTCATTGCCTGCCTACCTTCTACTTCAAAAGAAAGCTTCTGTTCTTCAGAGATATCGGTTCATCTCTTTAAGTGATCTATTAAGTTCTCCCACTCTCATCTAAACCTGTAGATCTTTTTGTAAATTTCTTCCCTAATCATATTAAGAAGTTGAAAGTTCTCCAACACTTACTGCCAACTCTACATATCTTTCTGTTCTTATGTGATCTCCTTTTTACAGCCAGTTGTCTTGAGGAGGTGGTTAGTGTTTATCATATCCACTTCTTCACATTATACTTACTCCCTAGAATCCTTCCATTTCTATGACTCCTTGTAATTGTGTTTACGAGGCCCACTGACCACTGGGTCTTTGAATCCATTAGGTATTTTCCTGTGTGATTTTAGCTGATTTGCCTTCAGAATCTGACACTATCAATCAAACTTTTGAGAGACACCTGGGTGGCTCAGTCGGTTGAGTGTCCAACTTGTGGTTTCGGCTCAGTTCATGATCTCAGGGTCGTGAGATCGAGCCCCATGTCAGGCTCCATGCTCAGTAGGGCATCCACTTGAGATTCCTTCTCTCCCTCCCCCTCTGCCCCTCCCCCTTAAAATAAATAAATCTTAAAAAAAAAAGAGAGACAAAGAAAACACCTTTTTTGAAAACCCTTTCATAACTTGGTTTTTATGATACAATTCTCCCGACCCAATTCTTTCTACCTCTCAGATAGGTATTCATCAGGTTCTTTTGATATTTTCTCTTTCTACCTGTACCCTTCTAGTGCATAAGATTCTGCTTTCAATTCCATTTTCTCTCCTCACTGCATACTCTCTTTGGATGATCTCATTCACATCTATGGCAACTGATGCAGTTAAATTCAAATGACTTGGAAACCTGTACCTTGAGCAGCAATTTGCTCAGATTTAGGCCCATGTATATAATTGTTTGCTAAAACCTTGACTTGGGTATATTATTTATTCCTCAAATTCAAACAACCCCTAAATGAAATCTGTTACTCCTCCAAAGCTCCTCCCTTTTCAAATTTCTTATCTCAGTGAATCACTGCATAATCCAACCTGTATTATTCTTTCTCCATCATTTCATTCATATTCAGACAATTCTTTTTCTTCCTTCTTCTTGTATAATCTTTGCTTTTCATGCCTCCTGCCACAGCGGTGATTGGGCCATTAATTCTCTTCATTAGTAATCTTCCTGGTCCCACTCTTACTCAATTTCAATCTCTCTTTCACTTTACATAGTAGTGTTCTTAAAATACAATTCTGATTGTGTCCCGTGGTAAAGACTGTTTATTTTTCCCCTGTCCTTGATAGAAGTTCTGACCTTTGTTGTATGAAACACAAATAAGTCCTGAGCACCTCTCCAGGCTCATCCATCAAATGGTACCCATCTTGCACACATTCTCCTAACCATTTCAAACTTCTTGTGGTGCCCTATGACCCATGCCGCCTTACACCACAGGACTATGCACATGTTGTCTTTGTAGGAAGCTCTTTTCTGCCCTTGACTTTGGAGTGGTAGGATGAATACTCATTTTAACATTCTTCTGAATTGCTCTGTTTGTTTTCATAGAACCCTAAATTGTCAGTTAACTGTCTGTGTCACCCACTGGATAGTGTCTTTCATCTGATTCATAGAACATTACAAAGGGTAAGCATAATACCTGCGGAATAATTATGAATTACTAGCTTTTAAGGAGTCAATTAGGAATATCAGAAGGTCTTTTTATTTATACAAAAAATATATGTGTGAATATATGTGAAATTGGGTGTACTCTCAGGACCCTAGAGAGGATGAACTGTCCAAATGATTTCTACCTAGACTTCTATATTCTCAGATGTAGAGGAGAGAGATTAAAAATTAAATATTCTCTTATATTCTAGGTAAGATGTTGATACTTTATGGTATTAATTTTGTATTTTATACCAAAGCATAAATAAAGCATAATTCAATGTGAAGCATATACAAAAAGCCTGTGAAAGTTGAATTCACTCATCCATGTGTTTGCTGACTAAATTAAACAATTCTAATCAAACTAGTTTTACTGCATAGACAAAGCTTAAATGTTTCATCAGTTATACAATTTCTATATTATTTTATAAAACATAGTAGAATATAATATAAACAGTGCAAAACCAACATAGATGAAATTAGACATATAAATACTAGTACAGAGAAGTTATAAATAGTTAGAAAACCAAGGCTAAGATAAAGAAAAATATAAATATTCAGTCCAAAAGAAACTGGATAGTAATTATAGTTTTAGGTATAGTTTCCTAGTAGCCATGTTAAAATAAAGATAGCATCATTTAGGAGAAGCTTTCCTCTGAAGAAGAAAAACTTTTCCCAGCGCTGACCTGTGATATAAATGCCTTTCCTGGGATGTTATATGTGGGCCACTGAATGATGATATTCTTCAACAATATTCTATATTAAGTGACAAGATGGATTTCATATGATTATTTGTTGTATTGTCCTTTCATACAAAAATTAGGGCATGACCTCAAAATTTACTCCAGAGAAGGTAATTCTGTTAAAGACAAGGCAATATAGTTCAAGTTTATAGACTTCTGATGATCTGATTTGACCAAGGCTAAAATTTACAACACCCAGAGGAGTGACAGCCTTCAAGTGATTTTCTGTAACTGTTACAGCTGGGCTGTTTATTAAATGTACACTTTTGTTTGATGACACTTTAAGGTTTTCTAGTTGTTTTAAAGACATAAAGTTCTAAAAATCATTCTTAGAAAGAATAGTTTACCTAATGCAAGTATATGGCATATCAATTTTAATGCTTCAGTATTAAACTAACAAGGAAGGGGTGTTACATTTCCTAAAGTATTGGTAATCGATAAATAAGAGTTTAGTTGTTTTTTTCTCCTTACAACATTTTATAAATGAGCCATTGTTTTATTATGAAAAAAGAGGAAGAAAGCAAAACAACATCTGCCAAATACACACTATATAAAGTACATACTAGTGCCAGATTATTTCACAAAAATGATATTAGTAAATGTTAGAATTAAACTTGTTAAAATGAAAGCTGGCTAAAAGTAGCTATTTAACTTTTGTGGATATATTGAAATCCAGTATGGAAGGAGCTGTGTCTACATGGGTTCATGAAAGCAAATATTAGGAAGAAGTATGTTTTTTAGCAGCATTCTGAAATCACTGGCTAAAACCACAGACGTCAGTGAGATGAGCTTATAAATATTGATTCATTAAGTTCATTCCTGTAGGTTCATTTCATGGATAAGTTTAGGGTACTTGCGCTGGAGTTATATTTTAAGTATTGTCATATACAAGTGCAATACAGTTTATTTTATAGAGTTTTCCTTTGGGGGATAAAAATTATTAATGTATGTGGTTACCGGGAACTCCCTCTCTCTGCTTGCTAATAGGGATACTGGCTTTGCCTGCTCGGTTTGTTCTCCTCTCCTCACTTCTGTTCTCTGAAAAGGTCCTGCTGGTGGCTGGCTGACAGGTGATTTGCTCTTTGTTGTTGCCACATCAGCACAATGATAAGAGGGAATCAGGACTTGAAAGTCAAGAGGGAAGGGGATATGGATCGATAGATGTATTTAGGTTAGGCCTGGGGGCAAAGAAAACATATACACAGTTCATGGGTGGTAATGGACGTTATGAACTAAAGGGATTTAAAGAAAAAGGAAAATGGATGAAAAAGAGGAATGTAAAGATATGTGCTTTGCATTATACTCTTCTTCAGGGGTTACCAAGATACAAGTAGAGCCTTTAGTTCTTTTAAAAATTATTTTCAACATTTTTTTAAAAACCAGAGTGCTGTATCATGTGGGTCACATCTTTGTATGTGTATGCATTTTAATAATATGATAAGAGAGAACATGTTTAAATTGCTTAGGCTGAAGGTAATGTGGAAGAGTCTCCGGGCGGGGAGCATGTAGGTCTTGGCTAAGAGTCAAGTCCAGGCTCTGAGCGTAACTGGCTATATGTCTGTGGGTATGTTTCATGTGGAGAGAAGGAGATTCAGCAAAGGCTAAAATGGGTAAGCACCAAACCACTGATGTATTAAGAATATATTCAGGGGAAAAAATAATATGGAGAGGGGCTTTTAGGGCATTAGAGCAAGTAAAATATAAGGTGGACATTGTGAAAAGTATTAAGAATATATTCAGGGGAAAAAATAATATGGAGAGGGGCTTTTAGGGCATTAGAGCAAGTAAAATATAAGGTGGACATTGTGAAAAGTTTCTTGAAATCTTACTGAAAATTGAAGCTTATTTAAAGCATCATATTTTGCTCGTTTGCACTGTCTGAAACATTTTTGTCCTTGTCGACCATGAAAAGAAGAAGAAACCCTCTAGGTAGTGAAGAGAAATAGCTGACATCCATTGAGCCTTTTAAGTGAGCAGGTTATTCTATTATAACATCTGGGATATAAAAGGTAAATAGTCCCTCAGGAATTCGTTCTGTGCCACCTTCTCTAAGAAAGCGCATAAAAGGAATCATCTAAATCACCTGAAGTTTTGCGGGCCTGCTCCAGATGTGGCTGGAATTCTCCCAACTCTGCACAGCTGCTCCCGCCTCTGTGACATTCATGTCAGGATGCCCTGAGTTCCTCCGTTTTCCAGGAAGGCCCATCAGCATTTTAAGGAAAACTCTAGCAAGAAGCTATCAGGTTTTGTTCCTCCTGCTGTCATTTTTGGTGACTTTAGTGTCTTTGTGAAAAATACATCCAACAGCCTGGCTTTACAGCTTATTGATCTCCTTATCTTCAATAACACGCATCCCCAGTCTAATTTAGCCATCCACAGTCATCACCCTTTTGGGAACCGTGACACCTTCTCTAGCTAAGTCATACCAGATTGTAAAATTCTGGTATTCCTCTCACTTTTGACTTCAATGCCTTATCCTTTTAGTTCTCTGAAACTTATATTTTCTCTACACATCGTATATGACCTCACACAGAGCAATATTTTCAAATCTATTTGTATCTTTTGTAAACCTCACAGTTCCTTCTTGGCCTCAGTTAGTTACCCGATATCTCCTAGGCACCGCAAATCTTTTGCAACATGGAATGTTGGAATCCAATTGGAAGTATGCCAATTCCAAGCCAAATCCATCTTCCATCCCTGCTTCTACACCAGTGAGAATCATCTTCATATAAATGCAGCCATGGGAACATATGCCTTCACATAGCGCTTCTTTTTCAGAGCTAAGTGCCATCTTGATGCTTTGTTAATTTGGGATCAGGAGATAGAATGGGGAGATTCAGACAGAGTGTGATACTTTCACAGATGCCCTAAAACCTGAGTCTGATGTCCCAGCGATGTGTCCCAGAGCTCCTTCCAAGCCTCGCATCCCTGCATCTTCCACCTGTATTACAATTTATTCTTCACTTGGTATCCCTACCAAACTATCAACTTCCTGGGAATAAAATCAAGCTTGAGTCTGGTTTTTATTGTTGCATTTATATCATAGCAAAGTGTCTGGTACATAGTTCATATTTAGTAAGAAGTTATTGAGTGAATGGATTAATTACCCTCAGTAACTTCTGCCAACCCTCTATTCAGACCCAACTCTTGTTTTCAGCAAGTGACATATTCTCTTTACTGGACAAAGACATAAGGCATCACCTACCTATGTTTAATGCTACCATTCCCACCCTCATAAACTCATCTGTAACTGGGTAATGAGAGGTCCTTCCTCTCTTTCCAATAGAATTTTTTCACTTGTTGAATGGATCTCACACCTTTCACATTGTCTTCTATCTTTCTTCATTTGTTATTGAGTCTCATGTCTCTGTTTTCAGACTTTCTCACTTCTCTGATCTCCTATTTCACTGAGAGACATCATTCATGTTCCCATGCTAAAAGCACCCACTTTTGCATGTCACTTCTGGCCTCTAACTATTATCTTGCTGTCCCCTTTCTAATCATCTTCTTTCAAAGAAGTTTTCCCTTTGCTACTTTATTAACATCCCATTCGTACGTCATTCTAAGGTAGAGTAGCTTCTGTTCTAACCACTTCATCAAAACTGCTCTTTCCTACCATAAACACGCCTGTCCACTCTGTGCTCCCCATATTCCTGAAGAATGGTATGGTCCATGATACAGTGTTCCCCAGGAAGCAGATTTAGAGATGGAGTTTAAATAGTAGTATGCTGGGGCACCTGGGTGGCTCAGTTGGTTAAGCGACTGCCTTCGGCTCAGGTCATGATCCCAGGGTCCTGGGATCGAGCCCCACATCGGGCTCCCTGCTCGGCAGGAGGCCTGCTTCTCCCTCTCCACACCCCCTGCTTGTGTTCCCTCTCTCGCTGTATCTCTCTCTGTCAAATAAATAAAAATCTTTAAAAAAAAAAAAAAAAGAATGATTGCATGCAGGACGCCTGGGTGGCTCAGTCGTTAAGCGTCTGCCTTTGGCTCAGGTCATGATCCCAGGGTCCTGGGATCGAGCCCCGCATCTGGCTCCCTGCTCCGTGGGAAGCCTGCTTCTCCCTCTCCCAATCCCCCTGCTTGTGTTCCCTCTCTTGCTGTGTCTCTCTCTGTCAAATAAATAAACAAAATCTTAAAAATAAGTAAATAGTAGCATGTTTGGAGAGTACACTTGGAACACCACCTGTGGAAGTGAGAAGATGGAAGCAGGATCAGGAGTGGGGGGGAAAGTTGGGCTGCAAAGGCGCCCCGGACTACAGGTGCACATCCGCTCATGAGGACTCTGGAGGTAAAATGACCCATTGGAATTGTCCCACACTGGACTGAGGTGACTGCGCCTTTATACCCCTCAGGTCCCTTCTATGCCCCTCTCCTCTGCCCCCAGCCTCTCTTCAGTCAGTCACTGGATATGGCCCACACCTGGAAAGGGCATGACCTTGGGCAAAGGGACCCTGTGGAGCGGAGGCGATAGCCAAAAGGGCTCATGGCAAAATCCTGTCTACTGACACAACTCTTGGCAGCTGAGGAACAAGTCCAACTCAAGGGGCTATAGTAATGCATCTCTGTCTATTACATGCACAAATGATGGTACTGGAGGTTTTATAATGTTACTTTTATTCTCTGCTTCATCTTTACTCTTCACTATATTTCAGTCATGATCTTTAGGTTTCAAAATGACACTTAAGATTCAGCAGAGATATACAGCTTTTTATTTTTTTTATTTTAATCTTTTTTTAAAAGATTTTGTTTATTTATTTGAGAGAGAGAGAATGAGAGACAGCATGAGAGGGAGGAGGGTCAGAGGGAGAAGCAGACTCCCCGCCGAGCAGGGAGCCGGATGCGGGACTCGATCCCAGGACTCCAGGATCACGACCTGAGCCGAAGGCAGTCGCTTAACCAACTGAGCCACCCAGGCGCCCCGAGAATATACAGCTTTTTAAACATGTGGAATTAAATTTGAAAGAAAAGGTGGCATAGTGCAATGATACCATAAAACATAAAAAATAAAGGGTTTAAAGAGAACTAGCAGTCAATCTCATAAATGCCACAATTGGGTTAATTAGGGTAAGTCTTTTACTTTAGAAAGCAGTCATTGGCCAAGAAACTAACATTAATAGAGGTATTGAAAGATTTACATCAGAATTAGTTTCTAAAAAACAAGGAAAAATAGGAAACATGGATTATTATTCTTCGTTTGGGAAAAAAAATCCAAAAACTAGTTTTAAAAAATATTTCCTGTATTTCCCAGAATTGTTTCACACATTTAAAAATGACCAATAAAACATTTCAATTAAAGAGCGCATATTTCAGTCCCTCATCTGGGAGTCATGAGATATACTTATTCAAATGATCGTTAGAGGAACCTACGTAATCTGCAGAAGGTCAATAAGACAGAAAGGCAGACCATTCGATGTTCAGTTTGATCGTTCCTTTCAGAAACCTGAATTGTTTTTCTCTTTATTATTCCTATAAATATTTAATATTTCTTACACTCGTAAAGAACATTTCCTCTAGAGATCTTCCCTTAATGATTCGGTTCTGAAACTTTGTGTCCTTCCTTATAAAATTCTGAATTCTTAAGTGAGAAAATTTACCTGGCCTAATCATGTTACAAAATAGGTTCTGTATCAACTCATTTTTTTTTAAATGCTATAATATATAAAAAGGCAATATGTAATGTTTCACCAATTTCCTGCATGAATTTGCTTAATTTAGTCATTCAGGAAATAGTTATTGAATCCACACCATGTCCCAGCCACTGTTAAGACATTGGTATGATCCGGTGAACAAGACTGGCTGGGCTCCTGTCAGTGCTTTTATAAGCAAATTACGATGTTTATTCCAAAATGTCAAAATATGGTCTTTTATTTGCCTATCTAAACAGTGAGATTAAAAAAATTCAATTTTATTTGTACTTTTTTTCAAAAACTCAATTTAGTATTGTTGCTGGGCACATACACACAATTTTTGTTGAAAATCTAGAAATGTAAGCAATATGGCAATTTTTAAAATTAGAGATTAGAGATTTCCTGGATGGACATCATATTAATATAAATCAGAGGTGTAATTTCTCTTTATCAAACCACTTATAATGTCATAATTAGTAAATCATGCTTTTGTGTAGCTCTTTTTTGCTTTTAAATTATCTGCCTTAATTAATGGTGAGTGAATTTTATGCATGAGTTTAATAACTGAAATTTGTTTGATTCAATATGATGAAGTCTTTTATCATTTCAAAATATCCAAAAAAATTTTAGTTGGGGGATGCATATTTAATGAGATTATGACTTCTATATGTTTTACTCTAAAATTCATGTTCAGATTATATGGAGTTAGGTTGGATACGATACTATAATTGTATTTCCTAAGTAATGAACAAAAAATTTAAATGTAGCAAAAAGAAAAAAAAAAACAACCACCAAACAAAATAGGAGACAGTTTTGGGAAAGTGGCATTGAGGAAGGGGGGCAGATTTAACATTCAGGCACAACTTGTACTGTTTTTAACCACAGAAACACCAACACTAGCCCTGCCGCCACCACCAGTTAGCGTGTGCGTGCGCACGCACGTGCATGTGCACGCAAACACACACAAACACAGAGGCACACATATACTCACTCTGAAGAGCAGTAGAACACAAAAGTTTACGAAATCCTGGGAATTCCCATTCATTACTCACCATTTGTAGAGTACCTTATTAAAGCCGTATGTAATAAACCTACCTGAAAAAAAAAAAAAAAAAGATAGGGTAAACCACCAAACTCATACAAGATCTCAGCAAAAGCACAGAAAACTCCCCATTTTCCAGAGCCCTAAGCTGAGTGAGGGTAAATGTTCCAAAGTCTGAGGTATTTCCTCCTCTGTAGATTTGATGCCTCCTGGTACAGATGATGCTCAACAGGAGTCCATTCCCCCAAAGAGCCTGCCCAGGCTATGCTCATGCGCACCCCCTTCGTGATCACATGTGCACTAAAAGCTTCCCAGTTGTGGAATGAGTAAGTCATAAAGATAAAATGCACAGCATAGGGAGTGTAGTCAATGGTATTGTAATGCTCGTGTATGGTGACGGATGGTAACCACTCTTGTGGTGAGCACAGTATGACATATAGAATTGTTGCATCACTATGTTGTATGCCTGAAACTAATGTAACACTCTGTCAACTGCACTTCAGTAAAAAGATAAATTTAAAAAAATAATCAAAGCAAAACCCAGACTGCTAAGCTGTATTGAATGAGGTAGTAAAGAAAGGATGTAAGAAACCATCTTCCTATTCACCCTAAGCACAAAATAAATGGAGCAGCTTTCAACTCTGCAAATCGGCTACAACACACACACACAAAGTGAGAAAAAGATATAACATAAAACTCAGATAAAGAGCTCAGCCTGGAGAAGGAAAAGAATACAAAAAATTTTTTTTCGTGTGCCTTATCTTGATAAATTCAAGAAAAAGTAAAATACTAGCTCAGGGAAAGTGTGATCAAACAATAGAATAAGTTGTTGTTTTTTTTAAAGTACAATTGTAGAGCTAATAAAACCAATTAAATATCACTTAACATTAATAGAAAAATAATAAATTATAAAGAGCAGGATATTTAACATGTGTAGTATTCAAATTGCTTTTAGAAGGGGCAAACTTGAAAACTTACAGTAAACACACCATGTAATTAGAATATTTAGGTAAATAACAGATGTTGAGAAAAAAATATGAGCCCAGTTAGGATAAATGACTAAAAAGATAAAAAAATGAATGTTACTAACAACAATACAAAGGTCTTCGGAGGTATGATATAGCCACATTTACATCAAGTGAAGCAAAGACTGGGATTACAGACCAAAAGGTGACAAAGAGTTCCTAAGTGTAGGGGTGGCAAGGATTGGGCATAGGGAAAAGCCAACAATTAAGTCTACACTGCTTAAGTGATTGAATTTAATAGAAAAAGAAAAAAAAAAAAAAAGCAAAAGTAAATCCTTTCTAAAGGGGACATCCAGGGGTGTCTTGGTGGCTCAGTTGGTTAAGTGTGTGCCTTAGGCTCAGGTCATGAATCAGGAGTCCTGGGATGGAGCCCCGCATCTCATAGGCTCTCTGCTCAGTGGGGAGCCTGCTTCTCCCTCTCCTCCTGCCCCTCCCCCGCTTGTGTTTTCTCTTTCTCTCTCACTCTCTCAAATAAATAAATAAATATTTTAAAAAGCGGGGGAATCCAGTGTAGGCTTATCACTACTCACAGGCACAGTGAACCCTGGAGGATGATAGTACATGTAACCTGGAGATTTTATGCCCAATGAGGCTGTCACTTGCACAGGAAATCACAGGCAGACATTTCTAACAGTACAACAAGGGACTATAACATGTATACATCCTTCTTGAGAAGGAATGAAAACTATTAAACTTCTTAAAGGAAAAATCAAACTATTGAATATGAAATTAAGTAATAAATACAAATTTCAGAAAAGAAAAATTGCAGTTTAAAAATAATGGCAGTAAAGTTTAATTTGTTTGATTGAAGACTTGTATTATATATTTAAAAAGCTACTAGATTTATGGTTACATAAGAAAATGTAATTGTTGGAAACTATGGGTTAAGGACTGAATGTTTGTGTCCCCCCAAAATTCATATGTTGAACCCTGACCCCAGTGTGACGGTATTTGGAAGTGGGACCTTTGGAAGAGAATTCGGTTTGGACACGGTTATGAAAATGCAGCTCAGTTATGGCATTAGTGACCTCATAAGAAGAGGAAGAGAAACCAGAGCTGGTTTTCTCTCTGCCTCCATCAAGTGAGAACAAAGCAAGAAGGCAGTGGTCCACAAGCCAGGAAGAGAGCACTCACCAGGAATTGAATCTGTCAACACCTTGATCTTGGACTTCCCAGCCTCCAGAACGCTGAGAAATAAATGTTTATTATTTAAGCCACCTGGTTTATGGTATTCCATATGGCAGCCCAAGCTAAGACATGACAATACAAAAATAATAATTAAAACATCTTGAATATTTAAGTGACAACTTTCTCATTATTTATACAACCAGCTACTTTGAAATATATAATTAAAAAAATCATGACCTTGATTCCAAAATAGTTTTCTTATTTCTCCTTAAAGTTCCATCATTTCAAGGATAAAAATCTCTTCATGCATCCATATATATAGGCATAAATGTATTCATATAAATGGTCATAGAGCTTCATTTCACTAGTTTTCTAATTTTCTTTGATTTAGTCAATGATCATTAACAATACATATATTGTATTATACCATTTAAATTCATTATGCTAACTACTTAATTTACTATCCACTTAAATATATGTATATAATAATGTCTAAAATGCTGTCACTTATTATCTAGCAATTTTTTTTTTAAAGATCTGATTTTTAAGTAAACTCCACACCCAACATGGGCTTCTAACTCACACCCCCCAAGATAAAGAGTTGCACGCTCTACTGACTGAGCCAGCCAGGCCCCCTCTTACTATTTTTTGAGCAGAATTTAGAGTGATTTTTATTACTTTTGATTCTGGAATCTGATGTGTAGCTTGATGTTTCATGACCATATTTATCAAAAGATCAATTATATCATCCTAATAGTGTTTCATTAATATTTTTATGTATTGTTAGTGATACTCAGTTGTGAAAAAGTTCCCACTTACTAAATGTTTCTCACTAAATATTTCAGACCCATCTTTTCTATTTTAGTAATGAAATTTTTTTATTTCAATTATATATGATAGAAGAATATACAAATAGTTATTTTAAATTTTTATCGCTATAAACAACTTTAACCAGAAGATCAAATAAGCATTAAAAATATGAAATAAAACACCGACTTCCAGATCTAAATGTTGCTTTGGAAATGTGATTTCTCTTTAAGCAGTATCTGAATTTTTATTACTGTAACAAGGTGTAGATGAAATATCTGACTAGGTATACTTTTTTTTTGACTAGGTATACTTTTAAATTAAAACTGTAAAAATTATATAGGGAATTCTGTAGTCCATATTGGACATGTAAAACATTCCACCTATTACATTCTTTTTTTTTTTTTTAAAGATTTTATTTATTTATTCATGAGAGACAGAGAGAAACAGAGGGAGAAGCAGGCTCCCAAGGAGTGGGAAGCCCGATGCAGGACTCGATCCCAGGACCCTGGGATCATGACCTGAGCCAAAGGCAGACGCTTAACCATCTGAGCCACCCAGGCGCCCCACCTATTACATTCTTCATGTTGATAGTAGCGGTGGCTAGAATTCGTAGATACTAAGTTACACTGACTTTTATAGCTGCTCACTTACATATAATGTACCAGTCCCTGTTGGCTCTAAACTACTTGGAGTTTTAAGAAGTCAAACAGCAGTTGAATAACACTAACAGACAGGAAAATGAGAGATGTGCATGGATAACACAAAATCTTTTCTGTAATGTCACACAAGCAGTCATACTCTGTTTTGCCAATTTCCTTGGTTAATTCAAAAGTTCCCAATGCATGAATCAGTCAAAAATTCAACCCCCCATAGTGAATACAAACATTGTGAAGGCAGTCAGCTTCTGCTCACCGTAAATCACAATTCCACCCTGTCCAAAGAAATATATTTACATTCTTCTCATCAAAATATATGCAGAAGGATATGGCTTTATACTCTTGCAATCTTTTAAAATACCAGCTGATGTGCTCTTTCACTTCCATTTATACTTAATAGTCCTCATGATTTTTTTTTTTTTAAGATTTTATTTATTTGCAAGAGAGAGAGAATGAGAGACAGAGAGCATGAGAGGGAGGAGGGTCAGAGGGAGAAGGAGACTCCCTGCTGAGCAAGGTGCCCAATGTGGGACGCGATCCCAGGACTCCAGGATCATGACCTGAGCCAAAGGCAGTCACTTAACCAACTGAGCCACTCAGGCACCCCTAAGAGTCCTCATGATTAAGTGGATCTAAACAAATACATTTGAGATATATACCCAATTCATACTATACTATCTATCTAAATAAATATATATCTATGAGGATCCAATGTCAGTAGCTCTTGTTTACACATTAGTGACCCTCTTTTATGAGAATTTGCCGATATTGTTGCTATCTATCTCTCAAAAGGCATCAATTGACTGTTTTTCTTTCCTAAAAAATAACTGTGAAATGGACAGTGAAGAGGATGTAATCTGCCCTTCTGCATACTTTTTAGGCACTTGGGTAATTTTATAGGGCTACACTCCTGAAACAAAATAAATCATGAGTTATTATTTCTAGATAAAGTTGATAAGACATTTTATTTGTTACAAATTAAAATCATACCACCAGATGTCTTTACTTTGACTTATAAACTTATTTGTTCTATACAGGTAAGAGAAAGTGTAGAAACTTAACTGCTATCTGGTAAAATTGCCTCACTCCATAATGCTATTTGGATCATACTTAACTGGAGATTTAAATAAGTGAAAGAAATCAAGTAGTTGAAATCACTGATAAAATATTTGGGATCTTACATCATCCTCAGATTCATGTATACAATGTACATAAAATGCCGTGGCTGCGGGAGTGGAAACTATAAAACATAAATTTCACTTTTTATATAAAATGGAATGGTTTTTCCCTAGACGTGACCTTGAGAAACTTGCCAGCCAACTTTTCTGGCATGTCTTTTTTTTTTTTTTTAAAGATTTTCTTTATTTTTTTGACAGAGAGAGACATAGCGAGAGCAGGAACACAAGCAGGGGGGGTGGGAGAGGGAGAGAAGCAGGCTTCCCGCAGAGCAGGGAGCCCGATGTGGGACTCGATCCCAGGACCCTGGGATCATGACCTGAGCCGAAGGTAGACGCTTAACGACTGAGCCACCCAGGCGCCCTTTTCTGGCATGTCTTAAGAAAATGTCCACACAATGTCAAAGCATGATCACAAAATTAAAAAAAAAAATGAAAAGAAAAATCATGACTCATACAAATGTAAAATGAACATCTGTTAATGATTACATTTGACTCCTTGATTAATAAGAGAACCAGTAAGATGTCTTGACTGGTTCAAAGGAGAATCCAAAGAGTAGACACATACATAGGTGGTCAAGAATGCTGAAATGAATATGCTTAATAGATGCAAAATTGGTCATTATCTGTAGGACCAGGGTCAAATACATCTCCACTGGATAATTTGCATTTCTAAGGACAAGAATTAGTTGTAGCTCACAGAGTTGTGAAAAAGCTAAAACAAAAACAAAAGCAAAAAACAATGAGGGAAAGAGACTTTGTAGAATCCAATAAACCAATAATGTTGAATTTTCCATTGAAAGTATTTAGTAATCTTTTCCCCAAAAGATTTCAACAATTTCAACAAACCATTTCAACAATTTCAACTTTTCTCTACATTAAGAAAATGTTTATAAATTATTCTAGAAAACATTAAAGAACATTTTCTTTGTTGAATTAGTATGAAAAATTTATGAAAAAACATAAAGCAATCACTAGGCTTATTAATTAAGTAGGTAGTGTTACAAAAACTTATTGAGAAGTAATTTTTTTAAAGATTTTATTTATTTATTTATTTATTTGAGAAAGAGAGAGAGAAACAGCATGAGAGGGGAGAGGGTCAGAGGGAGAAGCAGGCTCCTCGTTGAGCCAGGAGCCCGATGTGGGACTCAATCCCAGGACTCTGGGATCATGACCTGAGCCGAAGGCAGCCACTTAACTAACTGAGCCATCCAGGTGCCCGAGAAGTAATTTTTATTAAGTATATTTTTCTCTGTAGACAAAAATAAACAGCCAGTGTCCATAACCTTGCTATTACATATATATGTACGCATATATGTATGAATATGTGTCTGTATGTACACACATCTACATAGTTATCCATTTCAGAGAATTACCAATGCAAATTATGTTGCTTTTTGTTATGAAACCATGTTACTAAGCAGTTATTGTTAATTTTTTATGTAGTAGAACAACTTTAGAACTCTGTATTATAAGTCTATATTATAGACTTTATATTTTCTTTTCCTGACATCCAATGTACTCTATTGGAGGTAATGACATATAAGACCTATCAGCACAATCCTACTTTGTTAATTAATTTTCCTTAAACACAAATTTTTAAGACCCACCACATGTCTACAGCTATGAAAGGCACCAAGGTATATGAAGATGAATTGAATCTGGCTCTAGCTATAAGTCACAAAAACATGAATCAGTCAAAGTAAAAATTGCTAAAAAGAAGTGAATAACAATAAATGGTTTGAAATTAGTTTCAGCAATTGACTACCAAGGGCATAGAAAGAGATGAATGGATTTTTTTCCGCTTCATTCTGGTAAATATATAAATAAGAAAAATAAAGCAATTGCTTTAGAGAATTGTGTTAAAGTTGAATGTCTTAAAAAGGCTGAATCCTATGTCATGGAAATGAATCTTTAACTGATAATACTATTACTTAATTTTTTATTAATATTGGGGCCAATAAATTATTGATATTCATTAGGCACTCTTTTAGTGAGTAATTTTCACACAAACCATTTATATTGTTTTGGGGGCTTCTATTTAATATTTCATAATCCTTTGATTTTTAGGCATCATTAGAATTTTTTAAAAATATAATTTTACATTAAATACCCTAAAATTGTCAATACTTAGGAACTTTTCCAGCAAAAGAAAAATTAGTTTAAAATCTATTATTTTCAAAGGATAAAATTTTAAATTGCTGCTGGTTTGCAAACTGACCCAAGTACATGGAAGGCAAGGAGATACAGAACAAAGAGGCAGATGGCTCTAGATTGGTAGGTGGCTGATTTAATAAGCAGAGGAACTTACGAAGCTTCTCTAGGGTGGTAAATCTCTGCACCTGCCCATCAGAATCTTAAAAGTTTATGTAAAGGTCTTAACCAGATTCAATCACATGTTCAGTCCAGATAGTCTCAACAGCACATTCCTCTCCCAAGATTGCATCCTTGAAATGGTCCTCTTGTGGGATCCATGGGCAGAAGGTACATTCCAAAGAAGGTGGGGTGTGGCCTCTCCATGATCAACTCCAACAATTGCTTCTTGAGCTTATAAATATAAGGCAACAAACTCTGTACATTGCTTGGCTCCCATACATGTCTCAAAATTACCTTTTCTTTTAATACATGTTATATTCTAATATTATGAACACTATTCTAAATTTTCTTTAGTATGTTTTTAGCAGATGTTTCAAATTCTATTATTTTACCCCAATTCATTTGCTTACATATCCTTTTTTGCTAGTTTTTCGTATTTTTAAAAATATCAGTTTATTATATACAGTAATATTGTGTTTTCATTTCTCTCAATTAATGCTTTTTCTATCACCTTTAGCTTGCCCTCTTGATTTCAGATTCTCGTTTGTAAACATAGTTTTCAAAGAAGCTTTTCTTATTTACACAAAAGCAAGACATTTGAACCAAGATATTCTGAATGCAATCAAATTCAAAGCTCAAGCGTTTCTTGAAAGTGAGATTTTTTGTGAGTTGAGAATAGGGCCATCTATTGCCTGATGCGATTTGAAAACAGAACTTGTCACAACTCCCGAGGCATTAATAGTGGAGAGAAAAAATAGGATAAAATGGAGGCAAATAATACACATTCACAGAGCAAGAAGAAACACAGAGGGACTCGCATGAATCGGTTTTGGGAAAATAAACTTAGGTTTGGGTACCAATACTACTCTTTCATTCAGTTCATAAGAGTTCTTACTGCTTTCAATTTTTTTCCCTCTATAATAGTTTTCCCAAGTCTTTATTTTGTAAATCCATACATGCAATCACTATGTACAGAGATCTCCCACAAACTATATTATTGGATTCTTACAACTCTGTATGCTAAGCATAAAAATCTTATTGATGAGAAAAATGATATCGCTGAGAGAGAATGACTTTCCCAAGGTCACGAGGCTTGTAGTTTGCAGGATCAGGACCGGAACATAGCAATTCCGCCTTTTTTTTTTTTTCTAATTCCCATATCTCGATACCACACTACCTCTGAAGGCCTTTGGCTCAGGTACTGCATGGCAGATGGGCAATGACTTTTTTTTCCCCCCAAAAGCAGCATTTTCTTATCTACTCACATTTTGTATCTATGGCATACAGCTTTGAAGCACCTGATTTTTTTTTTTTTCCCCAGTCAGCAGCCCACATCCCTGACTCTTCCCCAGAGTTATCTCCCAGGTATCTATCTCCACCATTATCATACATATCCAATCTCTGGTAATATGATCAAGCTCTTTCACTAAGTATCATCAGAGTACCAACTATATTGGAACTACCTGGGATGCCTGCTAAATGGATATTCTTGGACATATTACCCCCCTCAAAATGAATTTCTTGCAGTGGAGTTTGAAAATAGACATTTTAAATAAGTTCTCAGAAAACCACTGCATTAAAGATACTAAAATCCATATATTATGCATGCCTCCTTGCCAAATATTCAGACTCATTTATTCAGCTGCCACCTGGACTTACGCATTTGGGAGTCTGGATGCAACTCTTGCTCAATATGTCCTAAAGGAAACTCATAGACTTTCTCCCGAGTTATTTAGGGTAGGTAGAATTATGCTCCCCACCCCCCAAATGTCTACATATGAATCTCTGGAGCCTGTGAATAAGTTATGTTTCAAGGCGAAAGGGAATTAGAGTTGCAGGTGTAATTTGAATTCTTAATGGGTTTATCTTAGAATAGGAATGTTAACCTGGGTTATCCAGGTGGACCCAATGTAATCACAACGTCTTTAAAAATGGAAGAAAAGTCAGGAGAGTCAGAGGGAGAGGTGACTATGTGACGATGCTTAGCAATCGTCAAAATTACTGATTATGAAGGTATATGAAGAGGATCATGAACCAGAGAACATGTATGGCCTCTAGAAGATGGAAAAGGAAAAGAAACTGATTCTCCCCTAGGTCCTCCAGAGAGGAATGCTTCCTTGCTAACATCTTGGTTTTCACCCAGCGTTATCCAGGTTGGGCTCCGACCTGCGGAAATGTAAGGTAATAATTGTGTTGTTTTAAGCCCCCAAGTTGGTGGTATACTGTTCACAACTATAAGACCAATATAGTTTTGATATCTGGACATAGGGTGCTGCTGTAGAAATTACCTAAAATTTGTGAAAGATGCTTTGGAATTAGGTGGTGGGCAGAGACTAGGAAAATGGTGAGCATAACAGAATAAGCTTAGATGATCTTGAAAAGACTTTTAGTGAAAATACAGATCTTGGTGTCTGCGCTGGTGGGCACTGGGGCATGAAAAGCATGATGGAGAAAAACTGCATCACCTTAGAGCGTACCAACATTGTCACAGGCAGACTGCTGGTAGAAATCTGAATAGTAAAGGATCTGCTGGTGAGGAAGGAAATAAGGAGCATGGTTTTGGAAAGTGGAGGGAGGAATCCTTGTTATATAGTATCATAAAGCTTACTGGAATTACCTGCAGTTATGTGGAAAGGACAAAACTTCATGTCCATGTAAACTGAACATTTTGTTGAGATTTCCCAGCAAAGTTTTGAATGGTCACCCTGCTTTCTTCTTGCTGCTTCTAGCAAAATGCAAGAAAAAGAGATAAATTAAGGTTTTGTTTAAAAAAAAAAAAAGCAACCAGGGCTTGATGATTTGGGAAATTCCCATAATACAAAAGACATTAAAATTAAGAGATTGGCTGTCAGGAAAATGTAGCCTAAGAAAACTAAGGCTGTGACTGAACGATCTTTTGCTAATGCCTCAGGAAGATCAAAAGGTCAGAGTATTTTATTACCCAGAAGGCTATCTGAAGAGATGAAGGGTCTCAAAAATGTTAGCAGAAGCTGAAAGTAGAGATGAGTTTATCTAGGAGACCTCTGTGGACATCCCTCTTGTCTACTTGAGTGAATAGTGTGAAATACAGAGACTATACACAGAATTCTGGAGAATGTCACACAAACAGAGATTGCCAGCTTGGACCAAAAAGAATAGAGGGCAAAATCAAAGAGAGCCTTCAGAATGCCAAAATTCTCCAGAGAGGAAATAGGCTGCTTAAACTACTCAGCTATAAATACACGCCATATTTCATGAAAAGGGAACGATCCAGAGGGCCTAGACTCAAGCTCAGAGCATGGAGCCAAAACAGAGAGGATGGTGCCCAGGCCTTGACACCTGATGGAGTCGGCCTCTCTGGATTGTGAAATTGCTTGGCCTCTGTGATTCCTTGTTTTTTTTTCTCCTTACATTTTCACCTCTCTTGAACCAGAATATCCATAACTATTGTCTAATACCTGCACTAATGTGTTTGGGGAATAATTTGGGACTTTTGTGCTGATGGGCTGTAGATGAAAGTTTGTATTTTGAGTTCATGCTGTAATGTGAGGAAAACCTTAAGTAAATTGGAAGAGAGTTAAGGTATTTCATAGGTGGGATGCGTGGGTATCAATGGAGTCCTGAGACCCGATTGTGGAAGGCAGAATAATGCCCCCTTTAGCGGCACGATATTCCTTAGGACAAGATAGCCTTGTTCTAATCCCTGGAACCTGTGGATAGGCCATTACATAGCACAGGAGAATTAAGGTTGCAGATGAGCATAAGCTTGCTAAACAGCTGGTCTTAATGTAGAAAAAATTACCCTGGATTATCCAGACGATCCAATGTCATCACAAGTGTTCTCAAAAATGGAAAAGAGAGAGATAGGTGATTCTTTCCTCGAGCCCCCAAAAAGGAATGCAGTGCTGCTTCTACCTTGATCGTAGCCCAGTGAGACAGATGCTGGACTTCTAACCTTCAAAAGTGTAAGGTAACACATTTATATTCAGCCTTTAAGTTTATGGTAATTTTTTACAGCAGTAACAAAACCTAATACTTTATTCTTGCCTCTTTTTTTATCCCAATTTATCATGTTAATCATTTATCTATTCCCTTCCCTAAACGTCAGAATATCACTTGCTTTCCCTCTCTCTGCTGGACCCTGCGTCCAGTTACTGAGTATTGTTTGAGCTCTCAAATCTTCCTGAACTAAGTCCTCTTATCTCCATGTCTATTATCCATTCCCAGATAAGTTTCATAATTTTTAACCGTTGTCTCAGTTTGCTTAAAATTGCCTCTGTATCACCACCCAGAATCTTTTTTGATGCCCTTCAAGGATTTCCCATCATCTGTCCTAGAGAATAATGGCCAAATCCTTAAAAATCACTTAAAACCTTCCCACGGTTCTCTTGCTAACTACTCCAGCATCACCTACCTAGCAGTTAATGCTAAAGCAACACTGAGTTCCTCTTGGTGCTCTTCACATACCATGTTCTTTTCCTGTTTTTCTGCCATAGCTCTGGCTGTTCTTACTCCCTCTCAACACCTTTTGAAATATTTTGACATTCCTAATGTCTCATCTTCTCCAACAATCTGTCCTTTGATTGCCAGATGGAGCTTTGTGTTCTTGCTTTGTGCCCTTTTCTTTTCCTGACCATATCTTTATCTGGACATTTAACAAAATAAGCTGTGATTATTTATTGGTTAGTCAAAGTCTGAGTGTCTGGAGCATAGTAGGTAGTCAGTAACGACTCATGTAATTAAACTAAGTTAAAATTGCTCCACCTTGTGGTGGGCTCAGCCTAAGGTGAACTTGTCCTCTCCCCACAATGTTAATGCCTCTGGAGAATCCCTTTCCCTTGAGTTTGGGCGAAACCTGTGACTCGCTTCTTGCTAATACACTAGGTCTAGGTAAAGGGATTTTGCAGGGATAATAAAGACCCCAAGTGAGTTTATCAAAAGGGAGATTAACCTGGATGGGCCTGATTAGCCACGTGAAATCCCCGAAACAGGGACAGGGATCCTTTCTGAAGTAAAAGATTCTTGTGCTGACTTTAAAGAAGTGAGCAGCCATATTGTGAACTGCCTATGGAGAGAGTCAGAGAGCCATGTAGCAGTGTCTAAGACCTGAGGTGAACTCCAGCCAACAGCCAGCAAAAAGCCAGGTCTTTCAGTCACACAGCTGCAAGGACATAAATTTTGTCACAATGTCAATCAACTTGGAACTTGGAAGTGGATTCATTTCCAGTCAAGCCTCCACATGAGAATGCAGCCAGCTCAATGCCTTGACCACAGCCTTGAGAGACCAAGAGCAAAGGACTCAGATACTTAGTGCCCGAACTCCTGATCTACAGATACTGTGAGAAAAATGTGTGTTGTTTTAAGCTTCTAAGTTTGTGGTGATTTGTTACTCAGCAATGGAACACAAATACACTCATATAGACCCACACCATCAGGCAGTCATGATACTATTTTACAGTTACTATTACCTTTGCTTCTATTACATTAGTTCACTCACTTGCTCTAGCATTTGTTCATGCATTAATGCATGCCATTAATATTTTTTAAATCTAAGGCATTAATAGTATGGATAAAAGATAAATAATAGAAATTTTCAGCACTCAAATAGAAATTTGCCAGCACTATTGGTAATCTGGCAGCACCCTATGAAGCATAAGGGAGAAGCAACTCTCTCTACCTAGGTGGGATGGTGACATAGCCCATGTCATCCATGACTTGAATACTTTTCCCAGCTTCTCCAAAACTACAAACTCCTTCAGGGCTCTTCCTAAGCTGTACCTCCGCCATTGAGCCCTTTATGATCATTGTTATGTACAATCAAATTTCAAACAAGACCTACATGTAACTCATGATTTAAATTTTTTATTGTTCTGCATCTTGTTTCCATAACTGTATTTCAAAAGGTTTTTTAGTTGTGTTTTTTGGTAAAGAAACAGATCTTCCTTTTACATTTCTCCCTGTCAAGAACAACTTATAAGGTTATAGACTCAGTTCTGGAGTCTCTGTCTCTTTGTCTCTCATCTTCCAAAAACTTTCATAAGGTAGCACAGCATTAAAATGTAATAGATGCTGAAGTATTCCTATCCTCCAGTATGCCTGAAACTCCTTGCTGGAGCCATTTTGCGGGGAGACCACATGTGTCTCAATTTTGTTAAAATTCAAATAATTATAAGGGAAGCTGTAAGAGTATGTATTTGGATTTACGGTTGAAGTCTATCTAATAGCAAACATTTTGAAAATCAATATTGACCCTGAGGAACTACATGGAACTAGATAGAGACTCTGTTTGCTGAAAAATGAAGGGGGGTGGATTGAGAACTTGCTCAAATCTACCTGCAGGACCATGTAGAATTTTTTGATAAATTTGCTAAATTTATCAGTTTTGATTAAAGGCAGACTACAAAAGCTAATGAGCTGGAATTTTAGTAGGTGAAAACAGTGGGGTTGCCTAGATCTCCCATTATACTACTCTGCTTCGGGTGGCCATTATAAAATAACATAAATTGAGTGGCTTAAACAACAGAAATTTATTTCCTCTCAGCTCTGGGATCTGGGAAGTCCAAGATCAAGGTGCTGGCAGATTTGGTTTCTGGTGACATATCTTTCCCTGGCTTGTAGACTCCTGTCTTCATGCTGAGCACTCACATGGGAGGATGGAGTGGGGAAGGAGAGGGAGAGTGAGCAAGAGAGCATGTGCTCTGGTGTCTCTTCCTGTTCTTAGAAGTTCTATCAGAGGATCAATTTAAAAGCCCTATCTTCATTCAGTCCTGTAGTGGGTTAAAGCTTCAACATAGGAATTTGGGGAGGGACACAATTCAATTCATAGCACCCATCTCCTACTGAGTTCCTCAAAAACAATACAGAACAATAAGAAAAGAGAAAGAAAGCAACAGGTTAAACACCACACCTTCAGCATAACCTGAAGGCAGAGAATGGCTAAACTCCAAAATTACTTTGAGGAGCAAAGGTCTGCCAGAGAGTTTTACTCTCTTGCCTCAACCCACCCTAATGGAGGTTGTGACAAGCAGAGACAAATGGATAATAGCTACGGGGCAGAAACAAGAAGGAAGCTAGAAGGAAGCTAGGTTTATATAAAGCCCATACCAGAAAGACAGCAATTCATGAGTCTGAAAATACAGAAATTGTGCCTGAACAAGGAGAGCTGAACTTGGAATCCCAGGAGGAGACTTACAAATTTAAACTCTGTGAAGGGCAGTCTTCAAAACGCATGGCTCCTGGGGAGGAGAAAGGGGGCAGAAAGGTAAGATATGCCCTCTAACAATTGCTTGACCAAAGGAAACAAAAGAAAATAGGGGGTTGTGAAATAGAAAAGAGAACCAAAGAATTAGGGGATGCACAACCCAGAGTAATTTCAATGAAATCAGATTATAAAAGTTAAATAAAATACTAGGGACTCAGGCCATTCAAAAGGTTTAAGAACAGAGGTAAACACTAAAACAACAATAAATAATGTTTTGAAAAATACGTTTGTGTGTGTATACATGTATATGTTCAAGGGCCATGGTTATGAATTTCCAGGGAAAGAAAAAGAGTGAATACATCAGAATATAAATAACCATAAAATGTTATGACCGAACTGAGACCAAACATAGCTGTTGTAGATATAAATGTGCACCTAACTTTCCTATTAAAGAATAAAAGATTTTCACCTTAACTCAAAATGCAAGATACATCTATATACTTTGTACAAAAGATAAAACAAAGTGATTCAGAATAGGGGCAAAAAGGATAAACAAAAATAGACTAGGCAGATGGAAAAATAGTAAAAACCACAAGGAAGCAGGGGTAGCAATCTTGATAGCAGATAAAGTAGAATTCAAGAGCATAAGCATTAAACAAGATAGAGAAGTGTGCTTTTTAATGGTAAAGGCCCCAATTCACAGTGAAAAAATAACCTGTATGAGTATTTATGCCCCGTGTAACACAGCAGTCACTTTATCAAGCAAAAACCATCAGCCAATACGAGGAGGAATGAGGAGAATCACAATAGTACTGGGAAACGTTAACATAACACTGGCAGTCCGAGATGTAAAATGGACAAAATAGAAGCGGGGAGATGGAAGACATCAGTCAATAATGTAGATGCTGTGAATAGATGTTGAAATTTATACTCTGATAACAGAGAGCGCACCTTCGTCTCAAGCACCCCGGTAACCTTCACACACACACACACACACACAAAAAAAACGTATATTAGTTCCATAGAAAATATCTGTACAGCCCATCGAGTGTAAATATTACAAGTAAAACTTTACGAATGCACTGAAAAGTGTACGCACAACAATTTGTGACAACTGTATCACGCTTCTAGGGCTGTTAGAACAAGTTACCACGGAATGGGTGGCTTAAAAAAGCATTAGAAATCTATTCTCTCACAGCTCAGGAGGCCATAAGGTCAAAATCAAGGGGGATTGTCAAGAGGATTGGTTGCTTCTGGATGTGAAATTCTATAGGATTTGTTGATAAGTTCATATTATTTTATCCAGGTTAATTTTCTTGCTTGAATAATTTTACTATGTGCATGTATCTATTTATAGAAAGTACTATTTTTGCAACATATGTCTGTCTAAAATTGTTTCAAAATAAAACTTTTTTTTTTTTTTTTAAAGCTAACAAGTTGGGGCGCCTGGGTGGCTCAGTCATTGGGCGTCTGCCTTCCGCTCAGGTCGTGATCCCGGGGGTCCTGGGATCGAGCCCCGCGTCAGGCTCCCTGCTCCGCGGGAAGCCTGCTTCTCCCTCTCCCACCCCCCCTGCTTGTGTTCCCTCTCTTGCTGCCTCTCTCTCTGTCAAATAAATAAATAAAATCTTTAAAAAAAAAAATAACTAAATAAAAATTAAAAAAATAAATAAAAATTAAAAAAAAATAAAAATAAAAAGCTAACAAGTCAGGGCACCTGGGTGGTGCAGTGAGTTAAGCATCCGACTTTTGGTTTCAGCTCAGGTCATGATAGGATGGTGGGATCGAGCCCTACCTCGTAGGCCTCCTTGCTCAACATGGAGTCTGCTTGAGATTCTCTCCCTTTGCCCCTCCCCCCACTCATGACCCCCTGCTCTTTCTCTCCAATAAATAAATCTGTAAAAAAAAACAAAAAAAAATTTAAAGAGCTAACAAGTCAACCACAGACTGAGGTGTTTATCATCAAAACTGTGTTCCCTGTATTCATTTTGCCAGGAAAGTTTCTGTATGGCAAATTCTTTTGATATTTCATTAATCTATGTGATATGTCCTGTTGTAAAATCCACCATTGCTTGTCGGATCATATGAGACTGTGCATTAGTTAGATGAAAAGCTGCAATCACGGTATCAGGTTTAATCCAATGGATGCTTCTGTTCTAGAATTCCATAGACATAAAATGTGTGTGTACAGAATAGTTACGAGGGGGCCTACCAGTCATTTCCAGTTTCACTGTGGATCTTTAAGATGGACTTGGCATTTCCGTATATATTTTTAAGCCACGTCCTCTTTTCTTAAGCTTTACTTTTTCCCCCCTTCACTCTGTGTTATGTTCCTGCCAAGAAGAAGAGGATAAAGAGAAAAAAATACAAGTAGCAAGCATTTATTTCCTTATACAATAAAAAGGGGGGGAAAGTTAAATTCAGAGGAAGAAAAAAGAAGAGTCAAATATTGCACAAGGTAATTCACAAGGATTATATTAATTATAACAGCAATTGAGAAGATTGATATATTTCCCTATTTCTCACAAATAAAAATAAAGACTGAACAGTATAGGAACTATTAAATATTGTAATTGAATTTGAATTCTTGGACTCCCAGAAGTCAAAATATTATTATATATATGTTATATAATACAAAATATATCATTTAATACATATTAAGGTGAAGTAGAAAATGTTTCAAATCTTTAAACATGTTGTAGATACTGTATTTAAATGGAGGTCATTTTATAAAGTGATGAAAAAAAATACTACCTCTTTAATGACTTTGATCTTACTTCCCTATCAGTTTTCTTTATTTTATTAAAATGTAAATAAGAAAGCTTAGGAGATTCTGTTTTGGTGCTTACACTGACCTCTTCTAAAATTCAAAGTTAAATACTGTATTAACTAATTGGAAAAACTTGCAAGACTCATTTAGCAAATGTAAGGATTTTTCATATACTATCCAATTGTGCTTAATTTTCTGTGAATTGACTGCTCATATCCTCATGTCTTAGGTGATGTATATTTTTGGATTACACTGATTGCTGTCAGTTTATATTTGAGATACAAAGGTAGTTAAAATCCACTATGATATCTTTTTGGAAGAATGTTGACTAGGAGGATTAGCCATGACCAAGACCTAAGTACCTGAGACTATGATTGAAAGCCAGGTTATACTACACTGTTAAAGCTAATTCTCCAAAAACATAGGGTATATCTAAATAATGACTAACCCTTGGCCACAGTCACATTTTTCATACCCCATAATCAAAAATCCAAAGTAGAATTTAGGTTGGATATGGCAAAATAACTCAATCTCTTGATGTATATTTATATATCTATCTCCTAGTTACAACTGGTACTAAAATATTTATTAGAGTTCTTTGGGAATTAGAAACTTGTATGGACATTAATAGTGGTTTGTAGTACGTAGCAGTATATAATACATGCCTACTAAGGGAAAGGAAACTGACCATCTCATTAAAACATCAAATGAGAAACACATGAACTGCCAGTTAATGAATTCTGAAAAATGAAAGCATTGAGATGTTATCTTACTACATTACTTTTTAAATTTTAAAAAATTTTGACTGGGGGGGAGGCACTTAAGATTTTACTACTTGATATGCAAATTTACCAATAAACTGCTCACCTTCAAACAGATACTTTGTTTTATTCCTCGGTGAAAGGTGACTGATATAGGGCTTAGCAACCCCTGCTCCTTGGGGATATAATTAGCTAGCTTGTTTACATGTACCCTGTTGAGCTTGAAAGTGTCTGTACACAGATTATGTTGGTTACCATGGACTGGCACGTCCATAGTGGATTCTGAATGTATTTTTATGCATGTGTTCACTATTTCCAGAGCTTTCCCTGGCTATCATTTAATTAGGATGCAAACAAACTAGAGGAAATTAATTTAAATTGGAACTTCTTTGCAATTAGGATGAAAGAGTTTAAACATGGGTGACTCAGGGTTTATAACATCAAATTAATTTATGCATACTACCTCAAGTCATTTCTAACGGGAATATTTAAAATCAACAATTACAGCCTCAGATTATGCCCTTGCTCCTAGGGAATAAAAAGCTCTGTTTTGAAAAGTCAGTCTGTTTAATAGTTTTCCTTTCAGGATTTAATAACAATTTACCTGAGAGTAAATTCGGGATAGATTTAGCCGTGCCTCTGGTGTGTGATGACAAAGTTAGGAGAATATGATTTTAGACGGAAAAATAAACCTAAATCAAAACCTTTAGAATATTCAAGGTAATATTCTGATGCTAAACTGAAATTCATTTGAGCTCTCTGGATACTGTCAACAGTCAGTTATTTTGTGGTACCTCTGGGACATCCAGAAGGATAATTGAGAAACTGAATATGAAGGGTCTAGAGAAAGATTCAGGTGGCGTTTATAGATGTGGCATTCATTAACATATATTCAGTGATTGGTATCGTTTAAATAGATGATATTTCACCTAAAAAAGCAAACAGCATGGAAATCTGAGGAGGAAATGGACCAAGCCCAGAGAAATCTCAAGTTTTAAGAACAGGCAAGGGGAAATTCTAGAAATGAAATGGACAGAGAAGGAATCTAAGTCAGGAGGAAATACAGTCAGAAAAACAAAGGCATACAGTTTTAAGAAGGGCCCAGAAAACCTTGTCAAATGCTATGGCTGTCAAAGAGATGGCCTGAAAGATAACCCTAGCCCTTGATAATTAGCAAGACTTTGTTAACCTTCTTAGAGCCGGGTTCGGGTCAGAGGGAGGGCCAGAGCACTGTACTTCCTGCTCTCACAGAACTTCAAGGTCAGTCAGCAGTGAGAGCTTTGGGTCCTCAGGTTTCTCTGGGAGTGCACACAGCACTGTACATGTGTGTGTTCTTTTACATTCTCAGCCATATGTCAGAGGTTTTCAAAGCCCCATATGTCCATCTCACTCCCCATTCCCCAGGATTTCTTTTAAGGCTGTTGGTCAACTAATGGTTTGCCCCAACCGTTATCACCGCATCAGAGAACTGAAATGTTAAACGATTGTCACTGATTGTTTCTGGCAAATACCCATGGGAAAAGGCTACTTTTTCCCGAGAGAGCTAGGATTCAGGTAAAATAAAGACAAGGCCTGTGGTTGGGGGTTTCAAGGAAACCATCAGGTCAAAAAATGGTAATATGCTAAGATTGGGGCTTTTAGGGAGCTCCGAACACGTTGTGCTCCGTCCATGGACCCTCATCAATGATAACTTTGCTCTTGATTTTTCACTATAATTTGAGGCTATTCATTTTTAAGGCTACCACAGAGCTGGAGAGAGGGGAATGATAATAGGACAAATTAAATATCACAAAGTTTACTGAGATTCATCATCTTTCTTAAACACATCAAATTGTTGAAATCTTTAATTCCCAGAGTTCTTAGGAAGTTGATATTTTGACAGTTGTTCTCAGTGTTTTCATTGGTTTAATGGGAAAGTAGATTTTCAGAGGTCTTTACCATTCTGGAAGTCAGAACTACCTTATAATAGTTTTTAAATTATATTCTCACAGGTATTCAGTTTGAGTAGGTCTGATACATTCCCCATTTATTAGAGAGGAACCCTGAGAGATCATGGATGAAATAATTATAACCTATTTTATGGGAGATAGCAACTTGAGGATGTAGGGTCTTAGCCTTCCTTTTGCAAGGAGTGATGGTAGAAGGCTGACAGAGAAAGGTGCAAGTTTGGAGTTGTACCTGAAGAGCAGGACAGGAGCTGATTAGGCCCTTGTAGATGGATGTCTGTGCCTCACAGAGGTCGCAACTGAAATTTTCAATCCAAATGGTTTGGTAAATTTGGGGTGATAGATATAAAATGGATTATGTGAAGTTTGGAGTATTTTGGACCCTATGACATTTTCTGCAATGACCTTGTAGATGACAACGCCACCATCCTATAAAATGTGTACTTGTCAGAAAATATTGAATTAGTTCAGTGATTGATCTGACCCAAGCTTTTATGTTCACATTTTTCTAGAAATTACAAGCATAATTTTATAGGAATGATTTTTACAGAAATTAAGATACAAAGAAACATCAGAGAGAAGTTTTGTTTTAATTGCAAAGGGGTTAGGATATTCTTAGCTTTTCAATTTTTTCTGTGCAGGCCATGATCATTAAAATAATTCACGATGATGTGAGAAAGAGCTTCTTGTCTTGGGGCACTGGTGAGGTGAATTCACAATTATGGATCGTTTTAATTGAATTATCCTTTGAGCTTTAGTTTTGAGCTCTGAGTCCACAATCTGTAATTTGCAAGTAATCAATAATATTTGTTTAAATGCTCTTGGGCAAAGATAATGTGAATACAGAAACTTGCTTATTTCTAGCATAAATTTGTTTATTAAGGAAAATCATGGAGCATTGTAAATTAACTGTTAAAAATGTAACTTGGTTTAATTTTAACACCTTCATTTGGTATTTACTGGGTATTTTTAGGAATAGCACATGTAAGTTAGTTCAACTATTGTTAAAGTACAAAAGTAACATTGAAAGCAAGCATTCTAATCTTCTCTAGATTTTATAGTGCCACACATTTTTCATCTGTCATTGAAAAATATTCTTTATATTTTGGAATTAATGTTTGCTTCTGCTTGGCTTCTAATCAATGAAATGCCTGAATCAGGAACTATTCCAAATAACTGCATATTATATGTGATAGTTTACTGATGTCAACAAAAGTGAACAAATTGCATTGAAGTATAACTTATATATAGTAATCTTAAGTGTCTCACCATAATAAATTCAGAAATATGCATTTGTAAGATCTAGCACACTTTTAGAGTCCCAAAAGAATCTCTTTCACTCCCCTCTTAATCAATGGTGCCCAAAGTAGCCATGATTCTAACCTCTGTTACCATAGATCAATATTGCCTATTTTGGTCTTCATATAAATGGAGGTTTATAGTATTTGCAATTTTGGTACTGTCTTTACTTCACTCAAAATTATGTCTGTATAATCCATCTATATTTATATACCAGTGACTTATTCTTTTCCCTACTGTGTAGCATTCTATTGAATAAGTATAGAGAATTTTATTTCATTTTATTGCTGGTAGACATATAGGTGTTTATTTTGGAGTTGTTGGTCATAAGTTATATATACATTTAACTTTAGTAAATAATGTTAACCATTTTTTCCAAAATGGTTGTGCCAATTTAAGGTCCCAAGTCCAAATATATGAAGACATCCTAACAATCAATAGAAAAAAAAAAAAATGGACTCCCAATTTGGAAAACTAAAAAAGTCAAAAAAATCTCAACAGGCATTCACAGTAGATACAAGATTTGAAAACCAAGGATTAAATTAAATTTTGAGAAAGGGAAGAAAGAATCTCATTTGAGCCATATGTGTGAAAATAAATGGTTCTTTCACATTATCAGATAAAAAATAGATTTAGGGTATGATGGGTGCTTAACTGAGGCTCTTCATTTGATACACATTCCAACTTAGAATTATTTTACTCAGAACAAATGCTTACAACAATTTTATATGTGGCTAGAATTGTAAAAAATTGTCCTAGAGTTATTGAATAAATTGTTTAAAGCACTTTATAAGATGAAGGGAAAATGAAAGTGAACAGAGATAAGCTGTAGAGATGAATAACATTTCAAACATAAACGAGAAGGTATTGGGTCTGTAACTCTTTAGGTAATTGTGTATGTTTGCTATTTTTCATGTTTTGCAGTACATTAGTTTTGACCTAGAGACTTCACTCTCCTGTTATAGATGCCAAAATATTCTTGATTAGGATCTTCTAGTCTCAAAGCCTCCAGATAAAGAAATTTATCATTAAACACTTCTGATTCTACTATCAAATGCCTGCATTAAAATTGCCCATCACCTTCCAACAAAGTGATGAAATGATAGTCCTTCATTGGGGACTACAATAAACCCTCCTAATAACTTAGGCTATGTACAAACTTTACTTTTTTCTAAGTGTTATTACCTACATTAACATATTTATATTCTCACTTGATATATATTTTTTTGTCTGTGAAATCTGTTTGGATATGTTGAATTGGGATTGAACACATGATTTTTCCCATTCTAATGTTGAAACCATTTTTTTTTATTTAATAGTTTTTACTGAGTTACAGTTTCAGAAATAAACCTAAGTTGTTAAGTGAAAAATAGGTAAAGAAGCAGAAGAAATGCCCCATGTCCTATCAACTTGGCATATTTGATTTGTTTATTTTCCAAGTTCAACCTCAGATCCCTCCTTCCTTTTTCAGGGAAGCTGATTCCTAGACATGTTTGGGTATAAGACATAACCCCTTCTTTTACTTCTATCAAAAGGGAGCTAAGATCTTTTTTATCCAAATTGGCAAGATACCTGGGAAATACATGAGACAAATTATTTCTGTGTTAATTTATATTTTCTTAGGACTGTTTCTCGTGATATGTGTAGTTTTACCATATTTTTAAAAAATAGTCAAATTGTCCCAATATCAGAAAGTTCTTAACTGTGCAGTCTTACTTTCAAAATAATATGAGGGCAATTTTTTTTTTTTACGACATTACTCTGAAAAGTTAATATACCACTCATTGGGTTTTGTTAGTCTTAAAGTTGATAGTTAAAATTGCCATGAATTAAAGATAGAATATTCCAGAAAATATGATTCTTTATCTTTCTTTGAGAAGTTCCTGTTACTCTCTTTATAGATTCTTTTATAGATTGGAAAAACAAAAACAAAAACAAAGCTATATTGCAGAGCCCACAGTGTACCCATGTATGAACATGGAAGCTTACAGATTAAGGCCATATAGAGGGTAAGATATAAGACAAATAGTCAAATCACCTCCATGGCTCAGTATCTCCTTTATTACCCAGCATGCTGGTTAAACCATTTTCTCTCTTCTCAAACCCAGTTATCACCAAAGGCTCATCACACTATGCATGAGCAGATTTCTTCCCTGAAATGACTAAATCCATCCAACATGAATTCTTTCAAGTTGTTTTTTTTTTCCCCTTCATATGAAAGTTGTAACCTATTAACCTATTCTGTATTTGGCCCTCCAGTTGCAGTTAGATAATACTTTCCTCTCTCTGAAGCTAATCCCTGCATCTGACCTGTTTATCCCAACACATCAACTTTGCTCATTAGTTACCCCTTTTGGGTGACAGCTGTCACCGCTTATGTTCTGTTGACTGCTTCTTTACCTATTTTCTTGAAATTCCTCCATTCTAAGCTTCCCAATAAAGAATACTACCTATTATATCCACCATATGCTGGATAATATGGTTACAGTAACATAACAGTAATAATAACAAATCCTTATTGATTATTTATGATTTTCCAGATACTTCTCCTTGCTTTTTACATGTATCAATAGTCATTTAATCCTGACAGTAACACTGCAAGGAGAAAGCAGTATTCTAATCCTTCTTGGGCACTGGGAAAAGTAACGCTCAGCAAAATCAAGAGGCCCAGTCCTACGCACAGAGGAGGTGTAGTACTGAAAGTTGATGATAGGCTTTTGGGCTCTGGACCACATCTCCTTCTCGTGTCTGCCTTTCTGTGCAATGAAAAACTTAGCATATTCTGTACTCACATCTTTGCTCTATGATCACATAAACCTTCCTAATAAACTATACAATATGGTATTAATTTCAGCATTCTAATGAAATTTGTTTCTCACATGTGGTCATAGACTGTCATGTTGGCTCTTCTCAGTCCTATTCCAGACAAATTTCTGTAGTATCAGATACTTAACTAAATCTATCTGCAGAAACATCTTTCTCCTTTGCATGTCCTGTCCAAATCTCTGGATCTCCTGTTGCCTCTCGAACTTCCTTCTCCCATTCCTCTGCTATCATCCGTCTTTCTGTTGTCTTTTAATATCATTTTTACCAAAGTCTCTAAACCAAGATCACTTATTTTCTAGACATGCAAATTTGATCAACTTTAATTCTCAAAAGTCTGATAGCCATGTTGTGCAGATTGCTTCTGGTGTACATGTCCAGTATGAAATATATATTTAAAAGATTCCTCTTATTCATCATTTCCACATGGTTGCTCTAGCAGATGTTCAAAATCGCACAGTCCTCAAATTCTCTTGATTTTTGCCTTTTTGCTGTTTTCTTTCTAGAACCTTCTATCACCATGAACGCTTCTATCCCCTGATCTTCATAACCTTTCACCACTGTTGTAAGCACCTCCTGCTTGTTCTTACTCTATCCAAGGTCTGGCCTTAAATTACACCTCTGTCTAAATCTTTTTGCTAACTATTCCTTTTTTGGACTTTGATTCTTTAAAAATACATACATATGCTACATATATGTGTGTATATATATGTGTGTGTATTATATATATATTATATATGTATGATATTATATATGTATTTATATGTGTATGTGTATATTATCAATTTTTTTTTATAAGAGCAAATCCCAGAATCTGAAAGGCAACTGAGTCAGGTAATATTGAAATTGAAAACATGCACATTTTAAGAGTGTTAAATAATAGTTGTAAAGGACAAAATGAGACAATGGTGTGTCTGAAGCAAAAAATATATATATATATATATTACACACAAAGACTTAGGTTGGCATGAAATGAGGGTGAGAAGGAAAGAGGGGTCTAATCTTGCAGATACTATGAAGAATAATAACTTTCAACTTTATCTGTAGAGGGATTGGGAGCTATTTCCAAGCTTTAGGATATGAGTGACGTTATGGTATTTGCAACAGGTGTAGGTTACACTGGCTGTAGGGAGGAAACTGATTTGGCAAAGTTACTTTTAGGCAATGACTTGGGATTGTGTTTGAGAGTGGGTGCAGGATACCAACCAGGATCCTGTTAGAAAAGTTTAGTTGGGACATCAATGTGCCTGACAGAGAGAATCCACTGGGAAAGTGAAAACACATATAGGTAATTTATTTAGGAGGTAGATACCATATAACAAGGTGATCAGCAAAAAAGGCTACTCCAGTTATATGGACCAGCAAAACTACAGGATGACAGCTTTTAGTAGTTTCAAATATTAGAGTTGAAGAAAAAAGAAAAATGCAGGATTAATGCTAGTTTACAATTTAAGCACATAAGCTATGACCACCCCAAAACATATGCAAATAATGACAGACTGAACACCAGGTAATAGAAGGAAATTGTATTCCTATTAGTCCTAAGTATTTCTGTTTACCCATGGTGTGACTTGTTGAATATGAATGCAAGTTCTTATTAACTGCATGACAAGAAAGGTCTACTCAAAAATCAGACTTGTCATGTTTTGCTGTAATTCTCAAGGGACCCTTCTGTAGCTTCCATGAGTTGTTCTGTCTCTCCTACTGTATTTTTTAAAAATATTTTTTATTTATATATTTGACAGAGACACACAGAGAGAGGGAACACAAGCAGAGGGAGTGGGAGAGGGAGAAGCAGGTTTCCCGCCGCAGGGAGCCTGATGTGGGACTCGATCCCAGGACCCCGGGATCATGACCCGAGCCGAAGGCAGATGCTTAATGACCGAGCCACCCAGGTGCCCCTCTTCTACTCTATTTTAAGGATAGTTAGTCATTGATAGCTGGACAGGCTTTCCTTTCCAATAGTAACAGATAGGTAAAACTTGCTCTGAAGGAAAAAAAAAAAGAAGTCCCCCAAATATCTTTCAAACAGTCAGAATTTAAAGAGGCAAATTGGTGCTTGCCATTTAATAGTTTGTAATTTAACTGACAGGGGTCAACAATTCAGCTGTGTTAATTGGACTGCGCAACAGTAGTGTTGTGTTATTTTTCTCAGGCTAAAGGATAATTGAAGGATAAGAAAATTGTAGACTTGACCTCAATATTCTAACTAATAATTCATTACACTCTCCTATTCATAAAATGTCTTTTACCCTCCTAAGGAGAAAGAAGTTTCTAAGACTGTGGATCATTTTTGCTGTTATAGGTCTATTTATATTCGGATTTGTACATTTTCCTCCAGCACTCTGATTTTAGGAGAAAGAGTCTTATAGAGTTGTCTTGTTTTTTTTTTTTTTCATTTATTCAGTCAGTTAAAAATTTGTATGTATCATCTATAGTGTGTCAGGTATTAGGCTAGTCATTGACATATAGGACTGAATAGGACAAAGTCCCTGCCTTCAAAGCACCCTCTTTCCAGCTGGCAAACTCTTGCACTTAGAATTTTGTCTGCAACCTGTAACAGAAACCCAACTATGGTGGCTTCAGTACGTAAGGGGTCAGAGTTGTCAACCCAGGTCTAGTAGAGTAGCTTCAGGATACCATCACGCAAGAAGCGCTTTCTTCCTTCCATTCTTTCTTCTTTCACGTATGTCTCTCTTTCTGCTAGTTACAGGGTGGTTGTTTCATCCATGGACATTGTTTCTATGATCCAGTAAAAAAGGGAAAAGTAAGAGCACACAAGGCATGCAACAGCTGAGATTTCTCTTTCCCTATAACCATGCCAAGCTGACTTTTGGTCACATCTCATTGGCATAAGTCTATCCGATCAAATGAAACTCTTTGGGTACCAGAAAGCCTGGGAAATCAATATTTTTAGCACATAGCTGCCCCAAATGTAACAAGATTCTATAAATTAGGAAATAAAAAAAGAGTGAATATCTGTCGGCAACCAGCTGTTTCCACCATGTAGACTTACCCCCCAAATAGCAACAATACCAGTACTGTAAAATAGGGGCTATAGAGAGATGGTACACAAATTTTGGAAATTCAAAGAGAAGTATTGATGGCCATTACTTCAAGTAAGTCTTCCAAAAACCTTGTGGTGAATTAGATCAGCTAGCAGTTTTGTAGGTAGACAGCAGTGAGGAATATCAATCCATGAAGGAGATTCAGTATAAAGAAACGCATCAAGGTAAAAAAGAACCTTACCAATCAACAAAACCCAAGAGTATTGGTGTAATTTAAAGGAAAAGTTAATCAAAGGGATGATCATAGAAGAAAAGTGTCTATGTTTACAATGCTAAATAGTGTGAAATTTATTTTAAAGACAGTGGGAAATATTTGAGGGTCTTCTCTCAAAGATAAGATCAATCCATGATCAGATTGATTAGGTCAATTGGAGAGAATAAGACTCAAGACTAAAGCATTAACCAAGAAGAGAAATTAGCAGTCCAATAATCATAGATTTTAAGAAGTTATTTATAAGGGAGAAAAAACTAGGTATTACACAAATAGAGTTTGAGTGGAACATGGTCATTATGTTTAAAGAAGCAGAATTTGTGTTGTCTGAACAGTATCCAGGCATATGTGTTCAATAAATTAGAGGATTTAGAAATGACAAGAGTCATTTGAGCTGGAAATATTGATTGTGGAGACATAAGCCTATTAGACATGATAGAGTTATGGTTATGGATAATGTCACTCAGAATAAATAATGAGAAAATAAAAAAGGGATAAGCCAGATTATTGAAGATAATTATTAAAGAGATGGGTGAAGAATGCAACACTATAAAAAATGTATTAATATGTGATGGTCAAGGAAACAGGTGAAAATCTAAGTAAAATAGTCTTCTACATATTAATAGAAAATAGAATTCTTTGAGAACAAGAAGGGTGTGCTCAAGAGCACCAAATGCTAAGTCCAATAAGACCTGGATAGAAACTGTTCATTTAATTTGAATATTACATAATCATTACTTAGGGGGAACTGATTCAATAAAGCTAGGTAGGAAAAAGATAAAGAAGAAGAGTTATAAAATAGGAACAGACTTGCACAATTCACAGTGCTCACCAAAAAAATAAAATAAAATAAAATAGGAACAGATAAGAAAGTGAATACCACATATTGTAGAAACTTGGAAGGAACAATTAGGAGGAAGAAGAACAGATTTGATTGGTAGGAGTTGATCATAGGATTGTAACAGGGTCATTTGTGTGTGTGTGTGTATGTATATATGCACATGTATGTATGCATGTATGTGGTATTGTGAGAAATTTGAGAATATTATATGTTGAGGAGATTGCCAGTAAAGAAAATGTTGTGTATTTAGGTAGGGCAGGTATAATTGGCAGAAGACTATCCCTGATAATTAGGGAGGTGGAAGGGGGTGTTTTTTTTTTTGTTTTTGTTTTTGTTTTAAAGATTTTATTTATTTATCTGACGGAGACAGAGACAGCGAGAGCAGGAACACAAGCAGGGGGAGTGGGAGAGGGAGAAGCAGGCTTCCCGCCGAGCAGGGAGCCTGATGCGGGGCTCCATCCCAGGACCCCGGGATCATGACCTGAGCCAAAGGCAGACGCTTAACGACCGAGCCACCCAGGCGGCCCCGGGGTGTTTTAACATACAAACATTCATGCCTATTTTCATTATAGGTATCACAAAGGGGATTTTTGAATCACTGATTATGAATTTGCTAACTTCAACTGCCTATCACCAAAATATTTGTTCCATAACCACCATTTCATATATCCATAACTAAATGAATAAAGTACTTATTGGGAAGTGCATAATGAGCAAAACTTTATCATTGTGAAATGGCAACATGCCAGCCTTTAAATTTTTATTTCAAAGAATTTATTGATATTTTATTTTCTTTATGGATATCTTCACTCTCTCCAGGAAGTAATGTTAAATACATGAAGGATAAGATTTTATATCTCAGTTTTAAATAATTATATTCATTTAAGTGTCAGTGGGCTTATATTACCATATTCTGGTTTATTTTTGATATGAATATCATCATATACTCACAAAGTTTTGTTTGATTTTTATCACTAATGTTGTTCAAACTTTATCTTGCATCTCTAGTTGAACTTGTATTTAAAGAGAAAATCAATCTCTATGTATATTTCTTATAATTATTATGGCAGTATTACCTAAATAATATATATCTATTTGTTAATAAATATTTTTATAAGTAGTGCTAAAGAAGACGTCTCTTTGTTAGTAAGTGTGTTTCTGACATGACCTTATCAGTCAATTGGTATGACTTATCTTCCATTTGTTAAGACAAGTCATTTGTCTTGATACAACATATACAATTTAATACAGAGCAAAGGAGTTAGGAATGGAGTAAAGAACTTATTAGTATCTTATGACCTGAGCATGCTTTTGAGCCCAATTATCTCAGTGTGAAATGTTAGGGAAATGTGAAGAGATGCTCTAGAAATACCATGTAAAAATAATCATAAATCTCTGCGATGGTGGTAAACCTCTAAAATATAACTCTTGGGCATGTAGTTATTTTCATTACTAGTTTTGGCCAGAAAAACAGAAGTCATTGTTAAGATCAGTGCAATAAACATGCTTTAATAAATGATCAGAATAAAGCAGTATTAAGGAAAAACACTTGTCTAAAGAAGTATGGAATGACCAAGAAAGCCATATAGGGGTTACTTTTAAGAGGACCATTAGTAAAATAATTGTTTCACTTTTCTAATGAGTGAATAAAAGCTAAAGGTAATGTAAAAAACAGCTCTTCTCTCAAATGTTTAGTATTTGGCTCTGGAATGGTTGTTTATAATTATATTGGATCCTATGGAAAAGTCATAAACCTGTGAGGTATTTTTGTTTGCTTTTGGCAACATAAATCATCAATCTCTGCCTTTTCCCCAAGCAGTCACTGACCCAGAAAATGAGTGGTTGGAAATAATAATAATAAGATGTAGTTATTGTTTCCTGATTCAAAACTGAATGACTAGCAATGGAGCTTTCTGCCCTTGTGTCCCATTTCCTGTTCAGGCACATCCACAGGGATACTGAGGATCTTCCCATGTCAGGTCCTAATTTCCTGCCCCAACATGAGGTTCACCAGGGCTAGGGTGTCAGCACTTACGTAAGCATGCATGCATGTGAACACACACATACACATATGCACGCACATGCGCAACTCTAGGTCTTCACTGGACATTCTCTTTTTTTTTTTTTCCCCCTGCTCGGACTTCCACACCATTTTTATGCACAAAATCATGATTATGTACAAAAATATGTTATAATGTTGACCTTATTAATGTCTTAAATACTCTATCATTTTCTTTCTATGCAAGTAATGCATATTTACATGTGTGTACACATAGATGTATTTATAATCATGCTAAAATGATACTTTAAATGATTTTACTAAACAAGAAAACATATGGGAATGTGGTGATTTGAAATTTTACCTAGATGATGTAGGGATCTTTTCCTTATGAGATCCAGCTCTGGGTTCACCTTAACAATGCCTTTGCCTCATCCATGATGATACAAATGTCAACTTGTATTTTAATGCATTTTGACTGTATTTTTAACATTCAGCTTTTTAATTCATCTGGAAATTACTGTGGTAAAATTAACTATTTTCTATGCCCTAACAAATTGTTTTAAGACTCAGCAGTCACCTTTTTTGAAAAGACCAACTAGCTCTTCTACTGAGCATGTTTTCTGATTCCTTGCTATGCAAGAGGACGATGTAGATGCCCCCAACCTCTGTCCTTCAACCACGTGAGTCCAAGTAAAACTAGCATTTCTTCTAAAAATATAGGTATAATCCCCTCCTTCTCCCTATTATTGAATGGATTTCCGTTATAACTACTCTAAGAACCTCTTACTCTATTTAATTGTGTGGATTTGGTGATCCCACTCACATTTTCCTGAAGGTTGCTCATGAGACAATGAGTAGTAGTATGGCGGGGATACTGAGTTTGGGGCTGCTGGATGGCAGCTTTGGTTTGGATCTACATCTCTCCTCACTGGCATCAGTGCTCTGCTCTAGCTCCTTTTTGCTCTTTGATAAGAAGTTACACAAATGGTTACTAAATTGGCCTCTCGAGTCTGGCTCTCACGGACAAAGTGTGTCATTATCTTAAGCGTATTTTTGTGGCTTATCCTGTGCGTGAAGGTCACAGTTGAGGGAAAGGTTGGAAGAAGCCTGTGGCAACACATAGGTGTTTCTATAGGTAACTCTTCAATCTTCTTGATTTCTGCTCTTCTTCCCAGTTCTTATATCCACAAGAGTTTTAAGTTGAAAAACTGTCTCTACTCTAGAATTGTGTGTACTCAGAGCTGTGGGTCCCTTTCCCCCCAGCTAAGCTATCAGGGGGATTCTACTCCTCCTCGGACTTCCAGAAAGCCCTCATAGTTTCTTGGTGGCTGAACTCCATTTCTCCCATTCATAACACATTTAGAGCTATGTTTTCAATGGGATTTTGGCCAAGTACAAAGTGAGGCTTTTCTGGAAAGTTTGCTGAAATGTGAGGAAATTGCCAACCCTATTTACTAATAAATTTAAATATAGAAAAATTTTAGAATTAGAATTAAGGTCTTGAATTAGAATCAGGTCTAGAATTGGAATCAAGTCAAAGCCAGAGAAGAAGTGAGCCCATTTCAGTCTTTGTTAGAAGCAACTTACAACATGTCACAAAGATTTTGCGACATTGGTCCAGTGATAGCAGCAATGTTCCAAATATCACATGATTTATAGGAATGTAACTATTAAGATAGTTATACAAATGCAGATCAAGCAGTAATTACTTACTCTGACATAGTAGTTTTAAAAGGGAATTGTAACAACCTTTGGAGAAATAGGAAGCTTAAGCATTTTGAAGTGCCCTTTGTCTTTTCTTCCAGTGAAAATTTTTTTATTTATTTTATTTGAGTATAGTTGACACACGCTATTCCGTTAGTTTTCAGTGTACAACATGGTGATTCAACACCTCTGTGTGTGATGCTAGGCTCACCACAGGTGTAGCTACCATGTACCATACGATATCATGGCAATTCATTACATTTGCAATGTATCACATTATCATTTATATTACAATATCATTTCTATTACAATACCATTGACTATATTCCCTATGTTGTACCTTTTATTCCCATGACTTATTCATTCTCTAACTGAGGTGCCCTTTGTCTTGAGGGTGACAATTTACCTGGGGCTCACAGTGAGGTTTACTGGGTTTTAAAAAAACAGCCCTGTTACTTGACCAAGGTCTGGCCCTTTTGCTTTCAGCAGCCACAGGCTTCCGGGCCTCTAAGGGGCCCAAAAGCCTAAAACATCTGAAAAGACACGGCCTTCAGTTTCTTCTTAGGACCACAGAGGTGTGAAAATCCAGTTGCCAGTCTGCGTCCTCTTGCTTCAGCCTGTAGGCTCTTAATTAGGTGCTTATCCTAACAACTTATAACATACTTTCTGTATATGGTTTCATTTCCAAACCATCATACCTACTTGTCTCATAGTTTTTCCAACTTCTCAAAACTTTTCTGTAAACGAGGCCATGTAGGCAAACGTTCTCTCCATAACCTCACCTTCCTTTCAGAACAGAAACAGCATCCGTTGCTTCTGTGAAGCTTTAGTAGCTTTAATGTTACTGGTAGACTTTGCTTTTGGCCTTCTCCTAATCAATAGATCTGTCTATTTTTTTCTTCTATGTTTAGCTATTAATATATATAATATATAATATATAATATATAATATATAATAATAAGCTAATAATTTTATTGCTTATATATGTTCTTAAAGAAACCAAACCTTTTTCCCCTCTTCAGAATGGTCAAAATATGTTGGCAATAAGAAAAACAATTTTTTAAACTGTGTTAAAATTCACAAATTATTTCCTTGTTCTCCTTGACACACTGAAGATACAAACTGTATAGAAATAATATTTGTTCCAGTCAAGTTGACCATGTAGAAAAGAAATATTTACCTTTGATACTGGCCTTCTTTGGATCACACATTGGGGCAATTTCTGAAATCAAAATGCCCTCTTATAATTATCACTTATTTACAAATAACTGATAAAATTGATAGTTGCCATTAGGAAATTATTAAAACCCACACATAGTTCCAAAATATGTGCATGTGCTAATTTGTACATCTAAGGAAGTTCTTAAATTGAAATTTAAAGCCTAGAAAATATTTGCAAGATTGTTACAGTTTATGACAACTATAACATTGTTTATTTCATGTCCTTTCTGTACCTACCTTACTAGAATTTTGGAGACTAAATTTATGAAAATAAAAAAGGAAAGACAGGAAGCTGGACTTTCTTCTCGCGTTTATTACAGGTTTTACCAGGAGCCTGGGTCTCATTTATGTCACCATGGATTTATTTTACAAGTTTGGACTTACAAAAATGTGCCAGAATTTGAATGCCTTACACATGTTTTGAAAAGCAGCTATGTTATATGCAATGCACTGACCTTTTAGTATTCATTTTGATTGGTTAATGGTTACACCTTTATAGCTCAGTCAGATTGTAAACAAGGGAAAAAAGGGAATTTATAAAGGTCAGGGAAGTGTAGTGGCAAAATTTATGAAACCCTACACTCTTCCTATGAATAAAAATTATTAAAATTTATACATTTGCCTTCTAAACATATATTTAAGAAAGAGATTTTTAAAAATTAATTCAAAACATAAACTACCAGATAGTATTTTCTTCATTTTGTTTTAAATAAATCTTGTTTGTGTGTATCTTTTCCAAGAAAGCTTCTCTTCCTTCACTGAACATCTTTCAAATTATTATTTTTAAAAACAAATGGCATTGTGTTTGCATATAGTTACAATAACAATACTAGAAAATCCCCAAGGTTTAGGCTTTTGTTTTTATTAAGCATTGTTTCTCTAGTTCCTAGAACATAGTATCTTAATAAATAGTATTTGCTTATCAAAATTGAAATCTTAAGGGAAAATATAAACAATATAAGTAAGCATCCAAAGAATGATAGAAACTATTCAATAAAGTCTTAGCGATTCTTAGAATGGTCTTCCAGAATTATCTGCCCTTCCATCTATTTCTCTTTATGGTGTAGAGTCATTCTTGAGCTCAACTAAGAAAAAGAGAAGAACTGAAAAGAGCTGGATATTACAACTGACATGAGCAGTCAGGTCACACTGTTCAGGAGAGCATTGCTAGAATATTTTTTGCTTAAAAATGGGATGGAGAAAAAGACTGCAAAAAGAAGAAAGAAAGTGTAGGCAGGGGTATGGTTGCTGCAGAAGCCTAGGTGACAAGGAGAAGAAAAGATTAGGTGTGGAAAAGCAATCAACACTCTTGAGAGTTGAGAATGGGGAATGTGGAAAATTGATTGGCTTTCCCAAATGGGTAAAAATAATCAGCAGCATGTCAATAATGTATAGATTCTGAAGATTCTGGCTTAGGCAGACATGTAGAGGGTCTCTGCTGCGTGGGTGAAGCATGCTGGAGTCTGGTGGTAAGGAAGATGAACAAACTGCTACAGTTATATATAACTCTGTGGGTGTGGAGCAGGATACAGAGCTGTAGAGACCATTATTTTAATTTAATTTAATTCTAGAACTTTAAGTATTTTTCTGAAGAAAAATAACATACTGGCAGAAAAGTGGTAATTTTCTGGGATGACATCATAAGCAGTTTCTGATATAGCTCTCAGTGATCCCACCTCCAAGTATTCATGCCTTTGAGTGATCCCCTCTTCTTGAGTGTAGGTTGGACCTCATGTCTTGCTTCTAATGAACAGCACATGTAATGGGATGTTACTTCTGGGATTAGGTCACAAAGCATTCAGACTTGCATCTAGCTGGCCCTCTTCCCTTCTTGCTGGCACTTTTTCCTGCCCTCTTGCTTGCTATGATAAAGAGAGCTGCCATATTGTAAGATGCTTTATGGGGAGGCCTGTGTTGTGAGAAATCAAGGGAGTCCTCAGTCCAACAAGTGTCAAGGAACGAAATCCTGCCAACTAGCATGTGAGCAGGATTGGAAATGAATCCTTCCCTGTCAGGTGTTGAGATGACTGCATTCAAGCAGCTACCATCACACACACACACACACACACACACACACACACACACACACACACACACCCCTCCTTTCCATTTCTATTGTCAGTACCCTACTGGCTTAGAGCTATAACTGACAATTTAGAAGAGGAGTTAGTGTTGGTGCCCACATAGCTTTGAATTGGCACTCTCCTCCCTTTATATTTCAGTGCCATTTTGGAGGGATAAATCTTTGTTCCATCCAGCCCTTAAGTATAGTGTTTTAATCAGCTGGTCTTTTTCTTTTTTTGCCTAATGCTTACATTGTATCAACGGCAGAGGGAATAGCAATATTGTTGGAAAAAGTTATTATGATCAAAGGAAGGGGGAATTGCATCTTCCGGGAAAGCTTGTGTGAAGAGCTAAAAAAGGATATGACACTGAATACATGGAAAAGAGAGGGACCACTTAGGACATGAGAGCAGTATCAAAAGCAAGCCAGTTTGTGCCAAAAATAAACAGTTCTCACGCTGCCTCTGGCATATATATCAAAAGATATTAATACTTAATTTTTAAGTGAAAATATTAGCTTTTCTAGTATGAAATTGTTATATGGGGTAAAAAAGCAATATATATATATATATATATATATATGTTTTACACACATATATGTTTTATAATATATATATATGGCCAGGCTTTTTTGAAGTTTAAATTATCTACTAATACAACTAAACAAGGTTCTATGAAATGATGTTCAAGAACTAGAAGCATACATAATGGTCCTCAGGGTTCAGTAGGTCACAGTTTAATATTCTTGAATCAGCAGAGCAGAACTAAGCACCCAAACACCAGACCTCAAAGTAGGTTTCAGCTATTTAAGGACACTTACCCGGTAGAGGGACATGGGCAAAACGCCAGGTAGACACTGGTAAAAACACCATATTGGATATTTAAAGTTTAAATGTATTTAAAGGTTTTACTGAACTGCAGAAGGTTTTCTGTATTGCCTAAAACTTATAATGAGAATGAATTATTTATATAACAAGCTACTTTTGTAATTTTAAAGTGGGGAACAAAGACCCCCCAAGAACTCTGCAAAATGTTCTCTTTGGCAAATGAATCAGGCCAGAAAGTTATTTGGGCCTATCTGAAGGTCCAACAAAATTTTCACTCTATGATGGAATGAAACTGAATTTGGAGGTACTCAGGTTTTCATTTGTCCATGCCCCACCTGATGGATGCTTTACTACTGCAGGTGAAGGGATGTTCCTTGGATCAATCTTCCTCTTCTCTAATATTTACCTTCTTTAAAAATTTATGGAATATTGACTCACTCAGTACTACCCTCGTCTTCCCTATTTCCTCCGGGTCTTTTGATAGTAGATGCTGACATCCCTGTCTGTCATTCATTCCAATATGGTCCTCAGGGTTTATTTGTTTGTTGTTTCTCCCTCCTTTAACCTGAGATTTCCGGGCCAAAGTAAAGTACTTACTCACACCACAGAAAGAGGATGGTTCATGCTAGTATTCCTGATCATTTCTCCAGTGACACCTAAGCCATTACAGAGCTCTCTCCAGGGACACAGAGGGTTTATGTATCACACCTTTGAGTTACATTTTGCCAACTGACCTAAAAACAAGATTCATTGTCACATTCTAAGCTACTTCCTCAGACACATTGGTTGAAATCCTACTACCTCTGCATGGCTCTGGGTGTATTTCTATATACCCAGTGTTCAGCTCCTCAAGATGGAGAGTAGGTATGTCAATAATATATACCTGAATGGTCATTATAATAACAAGACATTTCTATTTTTATTTCTGTCAGAGTTCAGAGTCCCACTAGCAAGACCTCTCTCTAGAGCAGCCATCTTAAATCCTTTTTGGGCAAATTCCAGATTTGTTTTTAATTTGAGAAGCAATTTTGGGTACTTCATTGATTCCCAAGATGAGCATGTAAAAAACATAACATGACTTGGAAGTCTATATTTATTTTTGGAATATTCATTTCTGGAAAAATTTCATGATGTAAAATTTTATGAATATTAAGATGCTTTGGGGAAAAAGTTAAAAGACTATGTGATAACAAATAAAGTATTAAAAAGAAAGTGAGTGTAAGTATGGCATATAGGTCAGACTAGGCCAAAAGAACTTTTGCAATAATTAAAAGGCAGATAAATTATAAAATTATAATTTTAAAGACAGCTGGGACAACAAAAAGAAATAGAAGAGCTAAAATTTATAGACTGGAGGGGCGCCTGGGTGGCTCAGTCGTTAAGCGTCTGCCTTCAGCTCAGGTCATGATCCCGGGGTCCTGGGATCGAGTCCCACATCGGGCTCCCTCCTTGGCGGGAAGCCTGCTTCTCCCTCTCCCACTCCCGCTGCTTGTGTTCCTGCTCTCGCTGTCTCTGTCTCTGTCAAATAAATAAATAAAATCTTTAAAAAAAAAATTATAAACTGGAGGAAACTTCCCACATGGGCTGATGATTGCCAATATTTATTTCTCTGGATGCCTTTTGTGACTGTGGGTAGAGGCTGAGGACTGCTCTTGGCCCAGACGAATCTTAGGGTGCAAAGTAAGCAGTGACATCCAGGATTTATTTTCCATATAACTTATCTGCTGAGTTATTGGGCTATACGTGAGGCTGAGGGATTATGACAGAGCATTCTAAAAGGCAGAATGAAATCCCTCCAGGATCTCACAGTGGTCAGGAGATAAAATTCCTGAAAGGGAGGGGTCTGCCACAAACGCATGGCCAGTCCCCATTACCTTACCCCAGGCATTTCTCAGATCTTGAGGCTGCAGTAGAGTAAGGCAGTAAAGAGCTAACCTCAATATCCCTGAAAGGTGGTTTTTGCTAACATGGTAATAAAATAGACGTAAACAGAATGGAAAACTGGAAATTTTAGCAAAGAATTTGTATATATATAAAAAATCAGGTAGACATTTTAAAATGGAAAAGTCCAATAATTGAACTTAAATCACTGAATAGGTTTTTTGTTTGTTTGTTTTTAAAGAGAGAGAGTGTGTGTGCACCCATATGCTCACGAGCGGGGGTGGGGGTGGAGGGAGAGAGAGAATCTTAAGCTCTATGCCCAGCACAGAGCCTCGCATGGGGCTCAATCCCACGACGCTGAGATCATGACCTGAGCCAAAATCAAGAGTCGATGCTTAACTTAACCAACTGAGCCACCCAGGTGCCCCTTAAATCACTAATGGGCTTAAATCAGAGTACATAAAATAAAACCCAAATAAGTGAGCCTGACGAAAGATCCACAGAATTAATCTAAACTAAAGCACATAAATTAGATAAAGCAGAACAGAGCGTAAGAGACACGGGTCACAGTGAAAATGTCTAATATACCTGCAACTGGAGACCAGGAAAGACAGGTGAGAGGGAGGAGGAAAGAAGAAATCTTTGAAGAGCAGTTGGTCAAGAATTTTGGAAAACTGATAAAGGAAATACATACACTTCTAAGAAGCTCAACCAAACCTAAGCAACATAATACAAAGAAGACCATAACTAGGAAGATCATAGTCAAACTCTTGAACCAAGACAAAATGAAATTCTTAAAAGCAAGTAAAAGAGCAAAAATAAGACTTTCAACAGAAACTAAAGTGGAATGGCGTCTTTAACATGCTGAGGGGAAAATTATGCCAATCTAAAACTCCGTTACCAGTGAAAATGTACATATAAATGAGGCATAATAAAATATATTTCATCAAATAAATATTGAGTGAATGCTTAACTAGCAGACCTGAACTACAAGAAATACTTCAGTTCTTCAGGCTAAGGAAAAATGATCCTGATAGGAGCATGAAACTGCAGGAAGCAATGAAGTTCACTGAAAACAAACCTTAAAATACTGGCACAAGAAGAAAATTTGAGAATTGGAATGAGCTCTGTATCTATTACAGAAACTGTATCTATAATTAACACATTTTGTGCGTGGGCGCGCATGCACACACACTTCAAGCACAGATGGGTTATCTGACAAATTCTTCTAAAAATTTAAGGAATGAATAAGATTAATCTTATACAAGCACTTGCAGGAAATACACACAAAAGAGAGAATACTTCCCAATTTGCTGTGGGAAGCAAATATTGGCACCAGAATCTGACAAGGATATTAAAAGGAATTTATCAGGAATATTTACCAGGAACTAGACATGAGAAGGAGGGGTAAATATAAGAATTGTCTTCTGGAATTGATAATATATGTTGAAATGTGACAACGAATGGGGGTGACTAAATAGTTAACTTTTCTAAGGTTCTTACATTGCTGCAGAAGTGGTAAAGTATTATTGGAAGTATAGTAAGTCTAGAATAAATATTATACTATAAATATTACAATTATAATCTCTAGGATATTCGAAAAGGTATCACAGGAGGCTAAGAAACAATAAAATAAATGATTCATCTAAAAATGGCAAGAAAGGAGAGATAAAAAATAAAAATATTGTAGAAATGTAAAAATAAGTGTCATATCTAGAATTTATAAAGAGCTCTTAGAAATCCATTAGAAAATATAGATAATCTATTTTTGCCTGGGCAAATGACTTGAAAAGTCACCTTATATTAGAGAAGGCAAAAAAAATCAAAATCAGATAAAAATAAATCATTAAAACTACACTAAAATACTGCTCCACCCCCACAAAATAACTAAAATTAAAATGACTAATACTATCAAGTGTTGCATAAAGAATGGAATAACTGTCAGTCTCATGTATTGCTGGTGGAAATTTAAACCTGAACAACCATATTGAAAATCTGTGTTGGCAATGTCTATTAAAGATCAATATTAATGTGCCCTATGTCTCAGCAATTCCACTCCTGGGTATATACTCAAGGTCAATGAATGCTTAAGTCATTCAAAAAACATGTAAATACTCAATTAGCATTATTTATCATAGCCCCAAATTTGAAAACGGATGAATGGTCTAATGCTAAATAAATAAGTTGCTGTATATTCATAAAATGGAATACCTATATTGTAATTTGCAGGGTTTGGTAAGTGCAACCTCAGAATATGGCACCATGGCATATAGAATATTTTGAGTTGAAGAAATCTGAGGAAGGGCAGGTGCAGGAAGGGTTTTCCTACTTCCTCTGAAGCAGGTCTCATGTGAGAGGTGCTCTCCCTATACCAGAGGTAAGGAGTTATCCTTATCTCCAAAGACTAGGGAGCCCAGGGAAATCTGAATGAACAAGCCTTGCTTTTTCCCCACTTAGCTCATATCCTCTTTTGTCCTATCCCATTTTCCCATGATTTTCCACTCTTCATCAAACCTAGCGTAAAAATACCCAGGTTTAACTGCTTCTTCCTAATGAAGGCTCCTGTGTCATGTAAAACTTAGCTTAAATAAATTTGTATGCTTTTTCTCTTGTTAATCTGTCTTCTGTTACAGGGGTTGTAGTTGAGAACTTAAAAGGGTAGAAAGAAAAAATATTTTTCCACCCCTACACAGCAATAAAGAATGAATTATTCATATGCACAATAATATAATAAATGTTTAAAACATAGTGTTGAATATAAAGTCATATATGAAAGGATATATACTGCATGATACTATTTTTTATGAAATTCATTAATAAGCAAATTAATCTATGTAAGTGGGGGTCAGAATAGGAGTTACCTTTTGATTGTTGCTACAGGCTGAGATGATAGATTTCTGGGGTGCTTGTAATGTAATATGTTCTAATTTGACTTGTATTTTTGTGTGCATACCTATGCAAAAACTCACTGAACTGTATATTTAAGATCTGTATACTATTTTAGTAAATTATACAATAATATTAAGAAGGGGGAAATAAGTACATAAAGCTAGTTTCGTTGAATAGATACCCACCTGTATGATCTAACGATTCCACATTTAGGCATATACCCAACAGATAGGACTGCTTTTTTTTTTTTTTTTTACACCAAAAGACATTTACAAGATTTACACAGCAACAGTATTTTTAAATCCAGACACTCCAAATAGTATGATTGTCCACCAACAGAATGGGAAATTAAGTTACATTTCATTGGTAAGACAGAATAAAATCGAGTAATTAAGAAGAATGAATTTCTGCTACATCTGGAATATCACAGACATGCTTACGTTCATATAAAGTTCCTCAGAAAAATGAGTCTGTGGTGGAGGAAGTCAAAATTGTGTTACATTCAGGAGAAGAAAATGAGGCGTAACAGAGGCTTCTGAAATGCTGGTAATGTTCTGTATCATGAGGATGGTGGTCACAGGGCTGAGTTCATGCCGAAGAATTCTTGAAGTAATACATTTATGATTTTTGCACTATTTAGCATGCATCTTTGTATTAATTTGTAAGGGTTACTGTAATAAGATCCCACCAGTAGTGGCTTAACACAACAAATTTATCGTGTCACAGTTCTGGAGGCTAGAAGTCTGAAGTCAGAGTCAGCAAGGGTGCGTCGCTCTGGGGGCTGCGAATCTGTTTTGTGCTCTCTCCTAGTTCCTGCTTGTTTGTTGGCAATCTTTGTGGCATCTTTGGCTTGTAGGTGCATCATCCAGTCTACACCTTCACGTGCATTCTCCTGCTATCTGCTCATATAGTCTTCACTCTGTTCATGTTTGGCCCTGTGTTCAAATTTCCCCTTTTTATAATGACACTAACCATATTGGATTAGGGCCCACCCTCATGATCTCATTCTAACTTTATTACCTCTGTAAAGAAACTTTTCAAATGAGGTCATGTTCAGAGGTACTGGGATTTAGGACTTCAAAATATATTTTTGCAGGAACAAAATTCAACCCAGAAGAAACTTATACTCTACTTTTTAAAAATCCAAAAATTAAATCTATCAGAAGAAGGAATAGAATTGAAATGAAGGTCAAGGAGAGTTGCAGTAAGCCCTGACAATATAATACCTGTTTCCAAACCAAATGTTAGAATGGCTTGAAACATGTTAGAATTGAAAATTTTAGAGCTGTAAGACACATTTGGAAACTGTTTCAGCCTCCTCCTTTTTTTCAGCGAAAACATTTAGGCTCAGCAAGATTAAAGAGTTTGTTTAAGGCACACATTTAAATCGTTAACAGGAGAATTTAGCCTAGAATCCCAGTTAAATACCCGCCTACCTTCTCCCCAAGACAACCACAACCTTAAATTTTACTAATTTTCTCAAATTATTTCTAGAATATTTGCAAAATCACATTTCCTTAATGCTCACTTGACATATCGTTGTCCGTGTTTTTATGGTGTATGTAAAGAAAGCTAGATTAAGGGAATTTCACTGCAAAGGTGAAAATCAGAATAACATTTGTGAGGCTATAACTCTTGTTACCATCTGGCATACACAAGGGTGTCATACTAAATGAGATCAGAATGAGCTCCTTTGAAGTAAACCTTTAATAGACGGGGGAACTTCAGGGGAATCTTTCCTAGAATGTTTTAATAGAGCATTTGGGGATGAGATCTGCAGAGCTGGCCAGTGAAGGCAATCTAGATTAGTTGCCAAAACCAGGTTTTAAATGAATTTGCCATCCATCACAGTTCTTTCAAAAAGGCAATGGAAATTTTGATGAATTAACAAATAAAAATCTTTTCTCACCTGGAGCCCTGACACTTGTCCATGTATCCCGATTAAAGTTTTCCTTCCTCCCTCCCTCCTTCCCTCCTTCCCTCTTTTCCTTCTTTCCTTTTGTTTTTTCTTTTGCTGTTTCTCATCACGTCAGTCTTCTACAGATCAGTCATTAAAGACAGTGACCATGACACGTATCAGTTGAATGGCATAAATCTTACAGTCCTGTTAGAAATATACTAAGATAATAAAATGAAATGGCAAGGGAGAATCTAAACAAATGGAAAATGCTAATTCCCATATTCCATGTAGAAAGGACATGGTCTTTCTGTCAGCAGAGATAACTGAGTTGCTGGCACCGCCAATCATTTTCTTTATGACTGAGCCGAGAAAAAAAAGCAAAATTTAGCAGACGAGTTGAGGAAAAACAAACACTCAGGAACACATGCCAAATTAATAGTATATCATTAACTAGCAAATACGTGTAAAGTTAAAACTGCCTTCATAATCTGGGTCCTGCTTCCCTTCTAGAGAGTGTGGTCATTAGAAACCTGATTCACCAGCTGATGTTCAGTTACCTAGAATTCCTCTTCAATCCATCCATTCATGTTTTGGAATACTTTCCCTTGTTTGCTCAGGGGGAGCAGATGTTCAGTTTTGTTCTGTCTTTGATTTTGGAAATTTGGTCATTGTGCTCTGTAGTGTCATGGAAGCTGGTACAGGATAATTAGGCAAATGGCTAGGCATGTTCTGAGCAGTAAGTGACTAATACCTTTACTTGCCGTGACACCCGAACCAGGCAGAGGCCATCTGGGCCCAAGTGACTGGGCATTTAGGGCAAATATGCATGATAGTCTATATCACCTGGGTGGGAATTTAAATATTATTTCACCCGTATGAAGACCTAGTTACAGAGATATAGGCTTTCAGCATGTTAACAAATTACTTCCCAATGATAAAACACATCACAAATAATGCAAATTTACTCTTCACCCAAGAAACATGAAATAATGAGATTATTTAATATCTGATTCTACTGGTTTAAGATGTCCTTTAAGTTTAATCATAGACTAACCTGGAACGGCTAGAAATCTGGATAGTTTCTGTCCTATAATATGTGTGAGTGACAATATGGAGTGTAATTTGTGTATCTCTGTAGGTGACTATGTAATAATGACTTAGAAAATTAATAAATTAGCTGGGAAGTAAAATAGTGGTATAAATGTCATGCCTCATGAAATGTCTGACTTCAAGAAACTTGCATTACACATCTGCTTAGTTCACTGAGTATCTCACGTTTTCAATTTACTTACAGGCTCCATTCTCCTCCCCTTCTCCCATTCTCCTGCCACAGGGTCATTACACACTGCTTGTCACAAAGTGTCCTTGTTTCTTCCTTATTGCAGTCATGACCTGTATCTGTCCAGCTAACTGAGCATGGATATTTTGGGAGAAGGCTCCGATGTTTTTATGGAATATTCCAACATTAACTCTGAGGTTGTCTTGTAAGAAAGGTTTTTTGCTTTTTCACCAATTCTTTCCAGGTCCTTAGAGTGTTTTCACACACATGTTTCACAAAAACCATTTGAGAATTGCTAACATTTGGTGTGCACACGTCCTGTTTTGGAAAAAAAAAAGTGTCTCCCAATTTTTCTGAGTTCTTTCTGAGGTTGTGTTTGTATACCTACTTCCATTTCATTCCTGCACTTACTCATTAGTTTTTAGTTTAAACCATCCTGTGAGGTCAAACGTAGAGTTTGGAGTGGAACACACATTAATTATAAACATATCTGGTCACTTTTGGTACAACAGCTCAGAAGATGGAACCAGCCATATTCTGAGTTGGAGGTAAGCTCAGGCACAGTGGAAAGGAGACATACAGAATTTTCTTATAGAAACAAGAAAAAAAATGATTTTTTTGCAGCATTAGAGGCCAGGTAGTGAATGTAGTAGGCCTTTTCTAAGTTCAGTATTCTATTTACAAAATCACAAGACTTTTATAAATTGCCAGACTGCCTTGCATAAACTAAATGCCAACAGAACAGTGACCTTTCAAATTACTGGTGCAAGAGAAGCCAAGATCTTAAAGCTCAAACTTAAAGCAAACACTGACAAGAAACCCTACAGAAATGACTTCTGTGTCTGGTCAACGTAACATAACATGACATATTGTAAAATGTGTTTGGATTTTTGGGTAGAATAGTCTGTTATGGTTTCAGTGCTTTTGAAAATATGAATCTGGAGATTTGTGGTTAAATTGTCTGAATCTAAAATATTTTTTTAAATGTGAAAGAGAAAGAGTGGGAAAGTTTGGTGTAAAAAGATTTGTAAAATATGATTGTAATAGTGTTACTAAGGGAGATGAAGAAAGGATGGAACAGGTGGGGATCTAGAGAGGAGCAGAGTTGGAAGTTTGGGGCAAGGGAAGTTAAGTTGCAAAAACAGATGAGAGTGCATTACATAAGGAGTTTTTTTTTTTTTTAAGTTCTCATTTGAAATATGCAACAGAGATAACTTTAAAAATACATCATGAGGAATTTTGAATCAGAGTTCCAATTTTAAAATGTTATGAGCTTCCGTTGTTTTCCTATTTCCCATACGTTTCTCTGTAAGTTTCATTTAAACTGCATGGGAAGTGCAGATACCAACTGCTTTATAACAAAATTAAATTCATATATATGTATATATTTGCATGTATATATTCAAAGGGATTTTTTTTCAATCTATACTTAAAATGTATCTTTAGAGAGGTCTTATTAATGATGAATTGGAAGTATAATTGTATACTTTTTTTTCTGTATCTTCCGTTCTCTGGTTTGAAATTTTTCTGTCAACATTTAATTTTCACCTGTATATTCTCATCGATAGGATACAATCACAAAACAGCAGATTTTACTCTGTCTACATTTGAATAGATGACTAGAGGCATGTATCTGCTGACTAATAATTTCTAAATACATATGTACTTCTTGTATATCTGTGTAAATGGTTGTAAGGAGATGAAGAAATATTTTAGAGATGCTTCACTGTGTATAGGATTTTGAGGCACATTCCATTGCTGTCACGTTTGGAAATTTTTGATGAATACGTTTCTCTTTCATAGCAAACATGTATGTGAACCATCTATAGCCAGATTTTATTATGTTTGAAAGGATATTGCAGCTATGGGATATTGCCAGACTGTTAGTAAAAAGCAAATTGAGTCTATTGAGAGATTAATTCTCCAGCTGAAAGAAATACATTTGCCTTAGAGTCATCAGATATTCTACCCACCGAACTTATCCTCCAAGATAGCATACCTAATGAGCTTCCTAAACCAATTAAACATAAGCAGGAAGCATCAGTCATCAGAACTATTTTTGGCTAATCAGCTGACTGCACAAATGCATGGCATTGAGGAAAGGGGAACACCCTAAAAGTTGTAGGTTTTTGCACTGTCCTGACTTTACTTCTCAATTTTATGGGTGCAGCGTCTTGCACAGGACACTGCAAATGAGTGGAGTGCCTTATGCTATATAAAGTGCTTTCCCTTGCATTCAGTAAAATAAAATAAGTTTTAATGGGCGTAAGTGATTTGCTTAAAGGCACACAATTAATGTATGTCTGGGGGCTCAAAATTGTGCCCTTTCCTCTGTTGTAATTGTTCTATGAATATGTATGTATTGATCGACTTTCTCCCTTTCATAACTAGAGAATAGGTTCAAGGGTTCGGAATGCTGCCATCTTGACAGTTGGGCAGACTCAGATAGAGCCAAGACAGGATGAGGATGAAGGGAAACATTTTTACCCCCACATGGGTTCCCTTTTTCAGAGACAGAATCAGGGTGCTGGTATCAGTTCCTACTGGTTATAATGATAATAATGATCCAAATAACTAACCATTACTGAGCACTCATAATATGCTAGTGCTTTATGAAGCCCAAATAATAGTCTCAAAGCCTTCCAAATAGACCTTCTCTTAAAGTTACAGAGAATGTAGACCCAGAGAAGTAATATTAAATTTTTTAACATTGTAAATTTTGAAAAATGCTTATAATATGTTCTATATTTTATGAGTCTATGGAATAACTATCCACGTATGTGACAAAATGAAGAGATGATACAGTGGAAATTATTTTGTTTTACTTAAAGACATGTGGGTAAGGCTCCTCTTTGTAAAGAGCTGATTCCCTGGGAAAGAACAGGGGATGATTTCATTGCCTAGTGACCCAAATCATAAAGTTAAAGTTCCCTGCCTACTCTAGAAAAAAAATGAATATTTTATATACATAAGTTTTTGACACTAGATTCCTATTCCTAATATTCATTTAAAAATGTAATTGGAATACCCTTTTTTAAATCTAGTTTATCGATGGCAAACAAATATTTTGGGGAAGTATTTCTTGGCATTATCCTTCAATGTTAATTTTTTGTTTAAAAACTTTTAGATGCTTCCAGGAGCCCAGGAATGAGATTAACTTCTTTTTAAAATTAAAAAGAAAAATAAGTTAGCAAGATCACAAAACTAAACCTTTAGTCTGTTTTTCTTTTCCTGATTTTCACATTATTTCCTTTATATTTATTTTACCTATTGCATATTCATGAAGGCCGACTTTGAAATAAGAAATATATACTGAGTACTTTTTAAGAACTAAGACTACGTCTTCTCCTGTGATGTGAATTATATCCTTCAAATATATATATGTGTTTGCATAATATGTATTCAATTAATGTCATTGAATAAATAAGTGAATTCATCTATCAGTCAATAAGTATGAATCCAAAAGCTATTCTAGAATATCATGGCCTTTGAAAATTAGAGTAAAAGTGAAAGCACTTTACTAAATTAGATATAAAGGACATGGAAGACAGAGTAAATTTAATAAATTATTTTCAAATTTCAAATGAAGTCAAGCTTATTTAGGATCTATAATGTGGAAATCCCTCTAGTCATGATTGGGAGTATAAAAATGATGAAATCGTGGTCTCATCTTTGAGAGACTTACCATTAATCAGGAAGGCATGGCATATGCTCAGAAAACTTAATTAAGTGCCTATGAATGGGACACATAGATGTAAAAGATCTGAGAAATACGTATGGAGTGGGACAAGAGTTATTTGAGTTTGAACTTGAGGTTTAAGTATAATATGATGAGTTGAAATAGAGGAAAGGGGGGATTCTATGTGGAAGAAAAACAAGAGTTGGAAATGAGAAGAGTATAAAACAAGCACAAACAAAATTATAGACCTATAAATTCACACAACTTCTGTGTGAAAAGCAAACTGACTGCAGAATCTGGGTGTTGGGGGACTGTGTTTAGACATAATTAACAAAAACAAAAACACAAATTTGACTGCAGCAAAAATTTGAACTTTATTTTCTAGACCTCATTTCCAAACGCATGTCAATGGGTGTTGAGTGAGGGGAAGGGGTAATTTGCTTATGTAAATTTGGAAAATGCGAGGTGACGCTCAACTATTCAACAAGATTGCTTACTGTGAGGTTTCTCAGGAGCCTTCAGTTTGCGGATATCAAGAAGGGGGACCATAGTAGGAATTTCACAAACATTTTGCCATAGGATCTCTTTCTGTGATTTGTCTGTCTGTAGTGATATTTATCCTCTGGACCCGTGTTGGGAACGAGCAGTTTTTGACAGTTAAGAATCACAAGGAGCATTAAGGCAGAGAAAGGACATGGTGAAAGTACTGATCTGGGGGAAATAATATGGTGGTAGTATGTGGAGAGACTGACATCCTCTGCAATAAGGGGTTGAGAAGAGAATTTGTAATGATACATGAATAGTGGAGATGAAAGTTTGTTTTAAGATCCAAAGCGGTAGAGTACATTTTTAGATCCAATCACTGCTTAGAGATGAAGTATTGTAGGAGGAGCTGGAGATAAAGACTTGGGTGTAATTTGTATATGTTTACAAATTACACCCAAGACTAAACAGACTAAAGGTTAGTTTTAGATTGAGAGCACAATCTGTTAAGATGGATTCCCAGAAAGAGACTACGAAGGAAGAACAGAGGTTTCCGTTATTCACGGAAACGTTTATCTTTACTTTCTTGGAAATGTGAGGAGAAAGATGACCAGAGTAAGAAGAAATCAGAATAGTTCAGTCCAAAAAAGTGGGATTTGAATAAGAATCTTGCTGTGAAAAGCTGGTTTTTGTTGATTTGTAAGATAGATTTTATTATAATTGTGAGAATGAAAATGAACATTTGTGGGTGTGTGATGATGGAGAAGTAAGAAAATGAGCGTGGTAAGGCAGAACTTCCATGCAGAGGACACAGAGATACTGAGCCTATTAGAGGGACATTGGATTATTGGGAACCTGGACGTATGGGTCGGTTGGAATTTTGAATATTTTTTGATGAGTTGATATAGGAAACGGTGATTATGTCACATGTTCAGGGACTTGGAAAACAATGAGAGGGATTGTAAAGAGGCAGAGAAACTGAAAAGTGAAGAAAAGGTAAAATCCGATAGCTTGTTTCCCAGGGGTATGATCTTCTCAGTGAGGTGGTGTCTTGTGGAATATTAAACTCTTGTTTGGAGAAATATGCTAGAGAATCAGGGGAGACTTCTTTTTATATTTAACACCTAGTAACACATTTAGGAAATGATAATAAATAGAAATAAGTTCTGATGAGAATTTTTAAATTATTGCCAAATTGTTTTACCATTTCATTTTTGTTAGGGAAAATTAATCTTAAAGAATTGTAGTATTTCGGGGTACCTGGGTGGCTCTGTTGGTTCTGGGATCGAGCCCCGCATCGGGCTCCCTGCTCAGCGAGCAGTCTGCTTCTCCCTCTCTCTCCCTCTGCCCCTCTCCCCCTCTTGTGCTCACTCTTTCTCAAATAAATAAATAAAATCTTTAAAATTTTTTTAAATTAAAAAAAGAGTTGTATTATTTCACAATTTATGACCTAATTGTATTTTTAATTTTGAAAGCTTATAAATTGTCAAAGTCCAGTTGCTTTAATGTAAGTGTTCTTTAAATGCTAAACATGTTCATCTTAGTTGTACTGAGGATATTTCACCCTATGTTTTTCACTTTGAAGTATTATCCTTGGGCTGTGTGTTTCATTATTGTCTGCTAATCCACACTATGATCTAGACAATCTCTTAGAAGTAACAACCCTAATACTTTCATAAAGCACCCTGAAAATGTAAAGGCCCATTAAGTGTTCAGCAGGGGTACATTTCATTCATAATATAGCAGTACCCTCTAGTGCTCATGTTTGGTCATGTGTTCTCCAAAACTGCCTTACAAGGGTATATGTCACCTATTGAATCATTTTACTCAGGTTTAGCTTTAAGTGAAATATTCTATTATTCATAAAATCACCTTCTGGAAAAGGAGCTCAGGTATTTCCAATATTATTCAAAAATATTACCAGTACTTTTGTGCTGTAGGGGAAAATGGCTCTTCCATCTATTTTGCTCATGTAAGTAAATGAAATGCTTGAGAACACAGAACCAAGAAGTTGGTTAAATTTCTTAAGTGATTTGTAGAAATGGAAGTAGGATCTAAACCTTTTGTTCCAAGGTTCAGTTCTGTGCCATATGCATTGGACGATGCATCTGATCCAAGAAAGTTTAAAGCTATAAATGTATATGTCCAAAATTCTTCATTCTTTTAGCGGAAATGTTTCTTGAAGAATATTACTCTGTTTTGAGAAGTTTTGGATTGTTGGCTTACAGCACAGCACAATAGTACTGTGTTGTATTGAAATTTGATTTACCGTGCTTAAAAATGTTAATTCAGAACGAAAGGAATCTCCAGCCAAACTATCCATGAGCAAGAAGGCCTGGCTTATTTGCTTTCCAAAGCCTCAACCCAAGCTTGATCACTGAGTTTATATGCAGACTGTAGATCTGCGTAGCTGTAAGACTTTGACCGTTACTTACTCTTATTTTGGTAGTTTTAATTTTTATTACAGACTTGATTTGGTCAGGTGTTCTCACCAAGATAGTAGATCCACATAAGAAAATAATTCTAATTTCTACAGATGTTTCTGAATAGCTTCCTCAGGTGATTTGAGTTTGCTCTTAATAAATGTTTTTGGTATCCATATTTAGTTGTTACAGGGTAGGTCACCCAAACCCAACAAGTGGGAGCTCCAGATGGGCAGTGGCGGTGGCATGGTTGAACAGGTCAGCGGGGACTGTGATGATGAAGATGGTTGTGGTGGATCAGGAAGTGGAGAAGTCAAGAGGACACTAAAAATCACAGACTGTAAGTGTATGATTCCAACACCACTTCTAAAGAATGAATTTTGAAGTTAATTGAGGATAATTATTACTATGAATGCAAAGGAATAAGGGCAGTGAGTTCAGAAGCATGCAAAAGGAATTGGAAAGGACAATGGACCCATTTTCAGTTATTCAGGACATGTATTCTTGGGGGTGTTGTTTATTTTTAACTAATGGCTTTCAATGGAAATGACTTTTTTTTTTTTTCTGTGAAAGATTTGTGAATGACCAGTTCTGAGAATTAAGGTTCTAAAGTCGGATAATCCTCAGGGCTTGAAATAACTAGCAGGGTGGCTATTAGATGTATATTGGTAAATAATGTGAAATCAGGATGGGTAAACTCTACTAAATAATCGAATTCAGCAACTTCATTATATTGCACCATTTTGTAGGAGATATCTTACTAGGTTTTCATCATAGTTGAATTACAAAAAAATTGGTTAAATATGGGGTTATTTATAATGAAAAACTACTTGGATTTAACTCTTATGAATTCATTCTTCCCAAAAACTCTCACCAATTATTCGCCTCATTTTGATTGTATGGGTTTGAAAACCATTTCCAGCAATACAGCAATATTGCTGGACTGGTCACCACCACACAAGATGGAACTTCCAAATGATAACAACAACAAATCACCAAGTGAATTTCGTTTTCTTTTCTTCACTTTACAAAATGAGGAATATTGGCTCTTCCTTCTTACGCACATGCAGATGTTCACATGGGCAAGACAAACAAAGCTATCAACTGAGAAAGCAGTGTGCAAGTTGTACCCAGGGCAGCTAACTTTCAGCTCTTCATTTATCTGAGGTCATACCCAAAGGTGATTACTTTATAATTTTCTGGACATGTGCAGCCCCATCTGGAGGCTGGTCGGGTAGTCTCCCTCTAGATCACAAAGGGCTGCTTTGGAACTGTTAGACATTTCCTTTCATGACTTTGGTGAGAGAAGAATTCATTTACTTTTCACTTTTTGTAGTAAATTTAGAACACTACACATGCTTCAAGCATCAATACCCCATTCTTTCTAGGATCTTGTTTTGTGTTTAAAGGAATGAAAGCCACAGAGGTGCAAAATCCAAAGGGCAATTAATATAAAGAAATATGTTTTCCTGTTAGACACAAAGAGAAAGTAAATAGATGGGGTTTAATACATGGAGCAGCAACTGAACAAAAGGTCGCAAAAATTTCTTGATGTATTAATGCAATTTCCTAGTGAAAATTAAGTATCTTCTACTTGTGTAGGAGCAGGTAAGGATATGTGTTTTATTATTGGTATTAATATAGTTGATCAGATTGATTCTTCTGTTTTCTATATTTTGCTGTTTAGGCCAAAACAATAAAAAGGGAAGAAGTAGAAAATGCAAATAAAATGGTTTTCTAGAAAAAAAAAAATTATTCTTACTAAGAGTTGAAATGTCCTCCATTATATTTTGGAATTATGATACTTATCTATTAGGTTAGTATTAGTTAATCTTTCATTTTCATTTTATCTTGAGTATTTATATGTATCATAATTTCATTGCCATTTGAATATTAGGGTTTTAAGGAATAAACATTGATATAAAAATAGTTTAGGTTGAAGTTTCATCTATAAATTATGTGTGTGTGTAAGTGTAGAATTAGCATTTTTATAGGGATTTTTTTCACTCTTGGATTTATTTATAAGCTCAAGAACTCATTATGTATTAATAGATAACTCTTGTTTTATTTCACAAGAGAAGTAGAGACAGTAGAGGATATTTAACTACTAATAATTTTCTCACAAAACCATACTTGTCAAGGTGGCAAGAATGCATTTTTACTTCAAAATCCTGTTTTCAATTATTACTGATACAGACAGGTGTGGTACAGGAACTATCCATCAGAATTGGAGAGATTTAAGATTTAGATGGTTTTCAGCAACTCCAGGCAAACATTTAAAAAAACCTACACCTGCTGTAAGTGGGTTGCTTCTCATGTTTCTCAGAGTTTATAGCTGTTACCTTTCAATTTTTAATAAGTGGCTAGGAAACCACTGTGGATAGTAGGCTGAAATAAACAGGGACAGAGAAAGTAGCAAAGCATAGGTCACATTTCTGTTTTTATAAAGCACTATACTTTCTGTGTGTTTGGCTCGTTTGATATATTGCTAAAGCAAGCTAAGACATAGTTTTGGATGGTCTTAATGACCTAAAACTCATGTGCTCTAGCAAGTTTACCTGGTGGTGTTTGTGTAAAGAACTTGAAATGCACTACTATTTCTTCTGTACACTGATGTTATTCTTTATAAAAAAAAACAAAAACGTAACTAGAATACAGTTCATTTGTCACCTCAAAAATGTCTCATTAAAAATAGTTACACATACGTGTATGTATGTATTTATAGCCATATATATACGATTACATGAAATAATACTAATATTGTGTTCTGCAAATTAGATTTTGCTCCATTTATGAAAATTTTCAAAGTTGATGAATATTTTGCTAATTATCACCTGACCTGATGTTCTGTCTGCTTTTGTTCATGTTTATTTCAGATAACAGAGGGATCGATACACTTTAAAGTGCAAAGTTTTACCATCAAAATATTTAAATAATTTTTAGGTATGATTTTGTTTTCATCACCGATGGTATCAAATAATTGAACAAATGTTTAGCTTTTAAAACTACCTGATGGCTATCAGTTATCAAATGAGAGCTGGCATGTTTCTTATAAAAAGCAGCCATCTATACTGTGCAGTGTTTACTCTTAGGAAACTGAAAACATCTTCCTATTTCAGTAAGATGATTTAAAACTCCCAAACTTCTAGAAACTTACTCTGTATTTTATCGTATTGAATTTGGCTTATTTGTGTAGGAGTGGTTATTTCACTAGTAACCTGGAATTACAGGATCTAAATGGCTTTGAACCTTCATTTTGTCTCACCTCTGACACTCACTCTCCTTTCAAAGTTGCTAATTGATGCGGGTTCTAAACACCAGTGGAAAAAAACAAGTTCTGTTCCTGTAACCAGGCAGAGCAGACCTGTGGACACTATCATCAATACTTTTCAACTACTTGACTATTCTAATATCCTCCAATTCTGATAGTTTCAAATGAAAAACAACCCAGAATGCCACTAAAAAGCAGGTTGTCGCAAAACCATTCCCTGTACAGTTTTAGGATAGTAGCATTGCTTGCAATTCTCATGTGATAATATAATTTCAGTTTCATTTAAAAAAAACAAAGAATATGTAACCTGTGACCAAATTCATTCTGATACAGTGGTTTACACCGATAACTAAGGCAAAATGAATTTGACCACAAGTTGATTCAGATACAATACATTCAGGAAGAGGAGGGTGATTTTCAGTCTTCCAGTTGTTCGAGATAATTTCTATTGTCATATTCATTATGGCCCCTATAATGTTATATAGTGTGGTTAGCAGTTTTAAAATTAGTTTTATTTTAGCTGAGTAACTGTAAGTGACAACAAAGATCGTTAAATGTGTGTTCAGATGACTTTTGTCCTGGTGGTGCTCCCAGCATGCCTCTGTAGAAGGGTCATCGTGTGGGCTCCTTCAGAAGGACTGTTAGCCATTAGGTTTCTTATTTCATGAGCTACTCTTCCTCTTCTCATTTATGGTTTTCATCATCAACCCAAATTCTAAGTATTTGAAGAATCCAGGACTCAGTTCTCAAACCTTGCGTCATCTCTGTTCTCATGATTCCCTGTTCCACAAACTGCTAACTGTATCGTAAGAAGAGTAGGGATACGGTACCGGTCATTGATAGCACCATCCAGTTTATGAGATATTCCCCTGTGTTTTATCTCAGGAGGTAAGCTTATGCATACTGGAAGTATTCAACATAATGGAGATCAGTTTGGAATCAGAAGGGTAATACATCGAAATATAAAGTTACTAGATCTGGAACGAAATTTTGGTTCACCTTCTGTAGCCAAAAGTAAATAGTTTATATTGGCTTTGGACTTGTCACTTAGTAATTAACCTTAGAGCAGCTTCTAACAAATGCATCTACAGCATGGTACTAACAATGACCTTGGAAGAGTCTAGTGCATTCTGTGTGCATGGTAAAGTGAAAATAATACATTGTTAACCACTGAAGAATAAAGGTTGCTGATTTATGTAATAATGCAGGTTACACAGCAAGTGAAAATTCTTGGCTTCCTCAAACTTATTTTCACCATAAATCGCCTTTATTTCAAAATCTCAGGCATAGAGGTCAGGGAGAACTGAAAAAAAAAAAATTACAAGTGGCATTTTCTTTAGAAAATGCAATCTTTATTTTTGTCTCCAGAATTACTATAATTATGTAATTATTCATTTTGTAGAAATTATTTTATATTATCTGCTGATGATTTTTCTTTCCAATATAAATTATGTCAAACAGATAATGCAAGCATGTATTTGTTTACATTATTAATAGTTCCAAAAGGGACACCTGGGTGGCTCAGTCAGTTAAAGGGTCCAACTAATGATTTCTGCTCAGGTCATGATCTCAGGGTCATGGGATCGAGCCCTGTATGGGGCGCCATGCTGAGCACGAAGCCAACTTAATATTCTGCTTGAGATTCCCTCTGCCCCTCCCCACTTCTCTTTCTCTCTTTCTCTCAAATAAATAATCTTTGAAATATAGTTCCAAAAGAATAATAGTTCCAAATAAGCACATTAAAAGTATGTGCATTCTTTCTAACATTAAATTCTCATCAAATTCAGTTAAAATAAATTGTATTTAGTTTACTTTGCAAAGTGAGATAAATTACCTTTTAATATATTATCATCCATATAATTTCTTGTATGTAAACTTTATATAAACTTTATATAAACTTTATATGTAAACTTTCATTTACTGAAAATAATTAAGGTGCTTATGTGTTTTACTTTATTCAGTGATGCTAAAAATAAATCCTCTTTATAAGGTTATCTAGATTCAAACCTTTGTGACACAGTTAAAATAATCTTGAATAATGACCATACACTTTAAAGTACATTTACAGTGCCTAATACTGAAGGATCATGATAAAGCCATTAAAAATGTTACAAAGAAACCCTTCTTGCTTCTGTTCAATGTTCAAAATTATAAACACTTTGAAATTGTCACCTACTACAGTTTCTATGCTACTGATAAAAATTATACTAAAAAGAAATGAAATAGATATCTAAGATAAATATATTTTAATTAAGATGTGATCACTATGAATATTATTCTGATTATACACGTTCATTTTGGTTTCTAAATAATTGAGCCTCATCCTGGCTGTTTGATATTTTGTTAACAAGATCGTGTAATGGAATCTGGATACCTAATGAATCATCTAAAATCATCGTTCATTCTCTTGAAAAGTTATACATCACATTCATGGAATTAAATAATAGAATTGAGACGAGGGCTCGTCCTTGAATGTCTGTGGAATGATTTCCATTGCTTCAGCTTAGACACGGAGCTGATGTGAAATCACTGAGGGGATGAGGGAAGACTTATTAATTAAAGCTTATGAAGCCTCCTAGCGTGCATCCCAGATCAACAGCTATTCTGCACATCTCATAACTAAATCTGTACCATGCTAGAGGACATAAAAAAAAGAAGTTGTGGTCTCTTTGAACTAGCACAATGCTCAATATGACTGTATGACCAATAGAGGAAGTAAAGAATGAAAATTTAAGAAAATATTACCAGATACATTTTATCATGGCTTACCTAAAGTCATGTGACTGTCAGTGAACCCAGAAACAAATAACATTTCTACCCAGGTCTATTTTAATAGATTTCTGTTGCAGATAAACAGAATGGTTATGAAATTGCGACATTCTCAGTCAGGATTCATTGATAACATGGATCACGTAGAAACAAGTCAAGTATACTTTCAGCTCTTTAATGACTTCCATACCATTAAATAAGTACAAAAAGTATTTCATATAGGTTTTTGACTGATTAAATGCCTATCTAACTATAATATAAACAACAGAGCATGTGACCTGGACCCAGAGCTTCTCAAAGTCGCTTGTGTATACAGAGCACTTGGGATCCTTGTTCAAAAGCTGAGTATGATACAGGAGGTCTGAAGTGGAGCATTACTTATATGCTTCTACTTGATGCTGTTGCTGCTGGTCTAAGGACCGTTCCTTCTGAACAAAAATGCATGCCCTTATTTACTACATACCTTATTTATTAGTATCTCTAAGTCTCTATTAAAGTAGCATGAACTCTTATAAAACACCATCTACATTTATATATTAGCATACCAAGGCAGCGTCATATACACGAAGGCATTAGACCTACAACAATGAGACATAATATGACTTACTCTGTGGGATTTTTGGTATCAGTCTGTTTGATTGTTTTTAGCCATGGGTTACTTCCTAAACCAAAGGAGAACAACTTCCATCTTTTCTCAGGGTCTGAAGCCTTCCAGTTTGGACCAGTGCCTCTGGTATGTCAGCAGAAATGTTTCACTTTTAACTCTACCAGTTTGTGATGAACATTGAAGAAATATCTTGCACAATCCCCTGAATCATGCTAAATTCCAACAGAGATAAATCAAAGTTTTATGTGAACTAAGAGAAAGGAGAGAGACTATCTAAATGGGGCAATCAGAAAATATGGCATAGAGGAGACAGGAAAAGGGCCATCTGAAAAAAGAAATTGATGGTGATGTTTATGAGAAAATGGCATTTCAGAGGGTGGGTGCATGATTTAGTTTTGGCTCTTGACAATAGGGAAGAAGAAAGTATCCTCTGAAGAGCAAGCATGGTGAACAAAGACTGGGGAGTTGTGAGGAGAGGGGGAATAAGGAGCATGCTTAAGAGGAACAACATTATTCAAATGGCTTGAAAAAACATTGGAAGTCTAAAAATGTGGATTAAAAATGTTACAATGGATTCTGAATTCAAGAGTAGAGAGTTTGTATTTCATTTTTTAGGCAAAGAGGAATGATTACAAGTTTTTCTGTGTGGTCATTTTGTTTGAGTGTACAGTTTTTTTTTAAAGATGTTATTTATTTGAGAGCGAGTGCACAAGTCGGGGGCATGGCAGGATAGGGAGAAGCTGACTCCCTGTTGAGCAGGGAGCCTCCTGGGACTTGATCCCAGGACCCTGAGGTCATGACCTGAGCCGAAGGCAGTGGGCTTAATCCACTGAGCCACCCAGGTGCCCTGAGTGTTACTTTTACTAGCAATACAGTGAACTGGTTAAAAAAATAAAAGTGTAAATGAAGTGTATATTGCACAATTGCACAAGGTGATTTACCACTTACTTTGAACAAGTAATTGTTCCGTACCTAAATTTCCTTAAGATGGGGGTAATGATAGTACTCTCCAGGAAACATCCTTATGAGGATTACATCACCTAATCCATACAGCATTACAAAAGTGGCCAATCCATCCCCACCCACCTAAACAAAAAAAGTTGTTGGGTAAAATACGTACAAAGATTTTCTTAAATGTTTCCATGAACCGGCAAAAAAGAAAGGAATACTCCGTATAACCGGGTGAAGTCATAACAATAATATAGAGATAAATGTAGATATACAGAGATAGATAGAGATAGAGAAAAATCTGTAATTATACACACATACTCACACATGCACAGTTTAAGGAAAATAATAAAATGAATTTGTTCCACCAGTCTAAAAAATAGAATATCTCCATAACTTTGTGTGCCTCTCTCTGAACACATTCCACTCTGAGAGTTTACCATGATCATAAATTATGTAAAAATCGTTGCCTTTTTCTCTTTTTAGAGTTTTAAGCATCAAGATAGGCATTCACAAACAATATATTGCTGGGTTTTGCACTTTATACAAATGGAATCATGTAGTTTTTGTTGTTATGTGGTATGCTCCTTTCTCTTAAATATTAGGTTTTTGGGTGTGCGTGGGTGGCTCAGTCGTTAAGCGTCTGCCTTCGGCTCAGGTCGTGATCCCAGGGTCCTGGGATTGAGCCCCACATCGGGCTCCCTGCTAGGCAGGAAGCCTACTTCTCCCTCTCTCACTTCCCCTGCTTGTGTTCCCTCTCTCACTGTGTCTCTCTCTTTCAAATAAATAAATAAAATCTTAAAAAAAAAAATTAGGTTTTTGAAGTTCATCCATGTTGATGGGTTTAGATGTACTCATTAGCTTACCAAGGTCTAGTATTCTAGTTATGGATACACCCACTCATTTGTTTATTCTATTGTTTATGGGTATTGGAGTTGATTTCAGTGTTTGGATATTGTGAATTTTGTTGCTTAAACCATCTTGAACATATCTCTGGATATACATGTATAAGAGCCTCTGCAGTGTATACCTAGAAGTATCATGACAATCTCTCAAAGCAAAGCACGCATACGTTGAGCCTTACTAGGAAATGTCAGACTGCTTTACAGGGTGATTGTGTCAAATTTATATTCTTACCGGCAATAAATAAGAGTTCGTTATTTATTGCTCCCCATTTTTGCAAACACTTTTTTCCCCATTTTCACTACTTTTATGTATCTGTCCAAAGAATGGAAGTGGGACAGTATGTTTTCCAATATTGATTTCTATTACCATGATAATTCATTGAATTGTGCATTTTTCATAGGTATATGAAATTCCTCATTGACTTACTCATCTGAAATTTCTTGTATATCATTTTCTCTATTCTATAAGGTTATTCATCTTCTTTGACAGGCTCTCAGGACAAAAGTCAACTTCAGTGATCTAGTTATCTATTTTGACTATGATCTTCAGGAAAGGCAGGATAGATTCTTGAATATTTCTTTTTATTTAATTGGTAACCTCCCTGTCTTTCTCAGAAGGTGACCAATTTTTTTTAGAGAATATCTTAAAATCAGTTTTAAAAACATTTGTGATTCTTATCCTTATCAAAGTCCAGATTGTCCCACATTTTGCCAATTGGCCCTTCTCCGATTTGGCTCTTGAGTTCTTTTGATGTGATCCTTAAAGTCTTTGCCAGTTTCATGGTTGTATAGCATAAGAAAATATTCCAAATGGAGTTTATTCTTTATCTGTCACAGACATGGAATCAGTCATTTTTATGTGATCCTTGGTTTGTTTTCATAAGAAACAGTATTCTTATGGCCACAATCTAGGCGTAAGACAGGATTCTTTTTTTTTTCTGTCACTTTTTAAAAATTTTTTATTGTTATGTTAATCACCATACATTACATCATTAGTTGTTGATGTAGTGTTCCATGATTCATTGTTTGCGTATAACACCCAGTGCTCCATGCAGAACGTGCCCTCTTAATACCCATCACCAGGCTAACCCATCCTCCCACCCCCCTCCCCTCTAGAACCCTCAGTTTGTTTTTCATTTCAGAGTCCATCGTCTCTCATGGTTCATCTCCCCCTCCAATTTCCCCCCTTCATTCTTCCCTTCCTGCTATCTTCTTCTTCTTCTTCTTCTTCTTCTTTTTTTTTCTCTTTAACATATATTATTTGTTTCAGAGGTACAGATCTGTGATTCACAGTCCTGTACAATTCACAGCGCTCACCATAGCACATACCCTCCCCAGTGTCTATCACCCAGCCACCCCATCCCTCCCACCCCCCACCACTCCAGCAACCCTCAGTTTGTTTCCTGAGATTAAGAATTCTTGATATCAGTGAGGTCATATGATACATGTCTTTCTCTGATTGACTTATTTCGCTCAGCATAATACCCTCCAGTTCCATCCACGTCATTGCAAATGGCAAGATCTCATTCCTTTTGATGGCTGCATAATATTCCATTGTATATATATACCACATCTTCCTTATCCATTCATCTGTCAATGGAGATCTTGGCTCTTTCCATAGTTTGGCTATTGTGGACATTGCTGCTATAAACATCAGGGTGCACGTATCCCTTCGGATCCCTACATTTGTGTCTTTGAGGTAAATACCCAGTAGTGCAATTGCTGGATCATATGGTAGCTCTATTTTCAACTTTTTGAGGAACCTCCACACTGTTTTCCAGAGTGGCTGCACCAGCTTGCATTCCCACCAACGGTGTAGGAGGGTTCCCCTTTCTCCACATCCCCGCCAACATCTGTCATTTCCTGACTTGTTAATTTTAGCCATTCTGACTGGTGTGAAGTGATATCTCATTGAGGTGTTTTTTTTTTTAAGATTTTATTTATTTATTTGACAGAGAGAGACACAGGGAGAGAGGGAACACAAGCAGGGGGAATGGGAGAGGGAGAAAGAGGCTTCCCGCTGAGCAGGGAGCCTGATGGCGGGGCTCGATCCCAGGATCCTGGGATCATGACCTGAGCTGAAGGCAGACGCTGAATGACTGAGCCACCCAGGTGCCCCCATTGAGGTTTTGATTTGGATTTCCCTGATGCCGAGCGATGTTTAGCACTTTTTCATGTGTCTGTTTGCCATTTGGGTGTCTTCTTTGGAAAAATATCTGTTCATGTCTTCTGCCCATTTCTTGATTGGATTATTTGTTCTTTGGGTGTTGAGTTTGATAAGTTCTTTATAGATTTTGGATACTAGCCCTTTATCTGATATGTCATTTGCAAATATCTTCTCCCATTCTGTCTGTTGTCTTTTTGGTTTTGTTGACTGTTTCTTTTGCTGTGCAAAAGCTTTTTATCTTGATGAAGTCCCAGTAGTTCATTTTTGCCCTTGCTTCCCTTGCCTTTGGCGATGTGTCTAGGAAGAATTTGCTGTGGCTGAGGTCGAAGAGGTTGTTGCCTGTGTTCTCTGCTAGGATTTTGATGGACTCCTGTCTCACATTGAGGTCTTTCAACCATTTGGAGTCTATTTTTGTGTGTGGTGTAAGGAAATGGTCCAGTTTCATTTTTCTGCATGTGGCTATCCAATTTTCCCAACACCATTAGTTGAAGAGACTGTCTTTTTTCCATTGGACATTCTTTCCTGCTTTGTTGATTAGTTGACCAAAGAGTTGAGAGTCCATTTCTGGGCTCTCTATTCTGTTCCATTGATCTATGTGTCTTTTTTTTTTGTGCCAGTACCATACTGTCTTGATGATGACAGCTTTGTAATAGAGCTGGAAGTCGGGAATTGTAATGCCGCCAGCTTTGCTTTGCTTTTTCAACTTTCCTCTGGCTATTCGGGGTCTTTTCTAGTTCCATACAAATTTTAGGATTATTTGTTCCATTTCTTTGAAAAAAGTGGATGGTATTTTGATGGGGATTGCATTGAATGTGTAGATGGCTCTAGGTAGCATTGACATCTTCACAATATTTGTTCTTCCAATCCATGAGCATTGGATGTTTTTCCATTTCTTTGTGTCTTCCTCAATTTCTTTCATGAGTATTTTATAGTTTTCGGAGTACAGATTCTTTGCCTCTTTGGTTAGATTTATTCCTAGGTATCTTATGGTTTTGGGTGCGATTATAAATGAGATCGACTCCTTAATTTCTCTTTCTTCTGTCTTGTTGTTGGTGTATAGGAATGCCACTGATTTCTGTGCATTGATTTTATATCCTGCCACTTTCCTGAATTCCTGTATGAGTTCTAGCAGTTTTGGGGTGGAGTCTTTTGGGTTTTCCACATAAAGTATCATATCATCTGCAAAGAGTGAGAATTTGACTTCTTTGCCGATTTGGATGCGTTTCATTTCTTTTGTTGTCTGATTGCTGTGGCTAGGACTTCTAATACTATGTTGAATAGCAGTGGTGATGGTGGACATCCCTGCTGCGTTCCTGACCTTAGGGGGAAAGCTCTCAGTTTTTCCCCCTTGAGAATGATATTTGCTGTTTTTTTTTCATAGATGGCTTTTATGATATTGAGGTATGTACCCTCTATCCCTATACTCTGAAGAGTTTTGATCAAGAAAGGATGCTCTACTTTGTCAAATGCTTTTTCTGCATCTATTGAGAGGATCATATGGTTCTTGTTCTTTCTTTTGTTAATGTATTGTATCACGTTGATTGATTTGCGGATGTTGAACCAACCTTGCAGCCCAGGGATAAATCCCACTTGGTCATGGTGAACAATCCTTTTAATGTACTGTTGTATCCTATTGGCTAGTATTTTGGTGAGAATTTTTGCATCCATGTTCATCAAGGATATTGGTCTGTAATTCTCCTTAAGACAGGATTCTTAAAGACACATGATAAAAGAAAAAAAAATCTCATTACTCATTTGCTTTACTCTGCATTAGATATATCACATTATCATAAAGATACTAAACTACCCCTACCAGTTATGATTACTAAGGTCAGTTACATTTTTGCATGTTTTATCCATATTCTTACCCCATTTTATGGTTAGAATAGATATTGATATGTATCAAACAACCCAATGCAGAGGTCATATAGATTGTTCCTTAGCAAGAATATAAAATAGATAAATAGATAGATTTGATAGATAGATGGATAGATAGAGATATCATTAGGTCACCTGCTACATATGCACACCTAATTTATTCTTCCAGTAATTATATATGTGATGCTCACTACTAGTTATTCTGTCAAAGTCTCTCTAATACATTTCTTAAGCAGGACTTATAAATACAGTATTTCATAAATTCTTACTTGGTGATAAGAGTTTGTGACCGTTTTACATGAAAGTCAATTTTTCTGGATAGAACAATGTTGGATTACATTTTCTTTCCTTGCATCTCTTCAGTATGCACTGATTACTGTTCTGGAAGAAAGCACTGCTGGCAAATATCTGACAGTCTAATTTTCGACTCTTGACAAACCACATATTATATTTTTACCCTCTCAGTGCCCAATGCCTTGTTTTCTTTAAGGCATGGTAATTTTGCTAGAATATAGCTTTGTGTTGGTAGTTCTGAGTTGACATTCTCAATAACATAACATACCTTTTAAATAAGTAATATCAAAATTTTTAGCAGACAATTTTGAGTTACAGTTTTAAGTAATTGTTCTCTTCCCTTGTTTTGATTTTCTTTTCTTTAAGAATACCTATTAGACATTTGTTGAATTGTATTTGCTTATCAGAACATTCCTCAATACTTTTGATCTGTTTTTAAATATATTTTTCATTTTAAATAACTGCCTTTTTTCACTTCCTATTTCCATTAAGGTATTACTAGTGGTGTTTCTTTGCTCTTACACTCCTAGATTTTATTTTTAAATGATGTTTTTTTCAAAATCTAACCTCATCTCTGAATTTCTCAAATTCTGCTTTATGTTATTTGTTGTCTTATATTCTTTTCCTAATGTCTTTTAGCTCATTTTGAAAATGATATGTTAAATTTTCGGTCTGATTTCTGAATATGTCATTCTGGTGTGCTCTCACTGTAGAGATAGTAACTATTTTTGTTATAATAACTTTGTATAGGATTTGACCTTAATCCCTTTCTGATGCTTATTTTTATGTGAATTTAAATTTTCTAAATTTTTAGAAGGAGGCTTGGTTCAGATAGATTTACTAAATTAACTGAGTTCCCAGTCCTACTGTTTTCACATAGTGTTAAACAAAATATGGTGATTTATTTTCTGAGATACTCTGGCTCTGTCCCTTCCCCTACATTTACTCCTGTCTTCTCTTTCCTAACTCTCTATTGGCCTTGTCCCGCTAATTCTTGATTCCACTTCTCTTCTTTGTGGACCCCCAAATAGTAAGAAAGACTTGCCAGATGATATTCGAGTCAGAGGCTCTAGCCCCGTCAGCCTTATATTCTCTCATTATTAGAGTGGGAAAAACTACTCCCAATTCTCTGCTGCTTTCAAATTGATTTCCAGCACAGAACGGTTGGCTATTTTGCATTCTTTTCTTTTGTTGTCAGGTCTGTAACATGCTGTGTTGCTTCCCACTGCTTTCTTCTGTAGACTTTCTGATGGCATTAGGTTTAGTGACTCTTGTTTGTATGTCCTCACGCATGTGTGTGTTGAGGTTCATGAGGATAACTCATGAGTTGGGTTGTAAGATGGTATGACATGATTTTGACTTTGTTATGTAATTGTTCTGTCTGGTTCTTGTGTGGATCTGGGAGTTTCCAAAGGCTATGCTGCAAAGGTATCTTCCCTGAATCTCCCAGACTGTTTCAAGTTTTAAGGAAATGGTAATGCTCTTGTTTATGTTTGGTTGTTGACCTTGACATAATACATGTGCATACAGACATACATAGGTTTTTTTTTTTTAAGATTTTATTTATTTATTTGAGACAGAGAGAATGAGAGAGACAGAGAGCACATGAGAGGGGGGAGGGTCAGAGGGAGAGGCAGACTCCCTGCCGAGCAGGGAGCCCGATGAGGGACTCGATCCCGGGACTCCAGGATCATGACCTGAGCCGAAGGCAGTTGCTTAACCAACTGAGCCACCCAGGCGCCCCATACATAGGTTTTTGATGTATGTGTAAAGCAACTGTATTTTTCAAATGCATGTGTCACCAATAGTCTATTTATAATAGCAAGTTTTTTAAAGTAAGTGCTCTAAGAAAAGGGAGGTCAGAGACATTGAGTCAGGAGGAAACCTGTCTAAAGGTTACCTAAGCTGAGGGGATCCTTCTTGGCTGTGTGCATTTCACTGATTGCTGAAATAGAGCATCACTTTTTTTGTTTATTGGTTATTCCTGTTTTGCAAAGTGCCTCCCCTCCCTTTTCCTATTTTATTACTAGGTTGATTTGAGGTATCTCATTATATACCTAATATTTTGCCAGTATGAGTCCCAAGAAATTTCTTTGCTCTTTTTGAGTGTGTACATTTTTTAAATATATGTATGTGGCCTTTATACACTTAAGGTGCTCAAAGTCTAGAAGGGAGACAGATATGTAAGGAAATAAACTAAACTGTGAAAATATTTAAAAAATGGAACAATATGAGGCACAGAGAGCACATAATAGGGAGAATAATAAATTTTACATTTATTTATTTATTTATTTATTTAGCCAGGAATAACATCCTAAAAGTTACATCTGTACTGGTGTCCATGGAGGATCAAAAATAGTCAGATGGGCTGGGGGATAAAATTTATTCCAGACAGAACGTTTACAAAAGCACAAATGTTTCAGGTATCACAATGTATTCATGATGTGTTTGATCTTCCTGAAACACTGTTTTTGAGGGAGGATGAGACAAGAGGCTAGCAAAATAATAAGCAATCTCTATAATGTAGGACAGTATATAATGCCATGGTTTCTGGGTTTTTTTTTTTCCTCTAAGAAATAATGATTTACTCAACTGCAAAGGACTCCAAGGGAAAATCCATATATTTAAGGCCCAATGTCAAAACAGTATCACAAATTCCAGTGATGTTCAGGCAACAGTTAGATCTAGATTGTGTAGTCAAGGAGCCCCAAAATAAACTTGTCAAATTTTCACCTAAATCTGTGTTTTAATTTTCCATATGTGGTGGACACACTACCACTTATATCCTATCCAGTCAGATTCAGGAGTTGGCCAAGGTTCCTCTGCTTCCTTCACTCCCCATAGTTAGAAAAGCCCATTGTCTTTACCTGCTCAATTTCTCTTAAATACAGTCTCTTTCCTATTCCCATTGCTACTTTCTTAACTTAGGTCCTCCCCATCTCTTGACATAACTGTTTTTATAATGCATAATGGTCTCTTTGCTTCTATTTTCCCCATCTGTGCCCTGCTGTTAATGTAATATTTTTAAACTGAGTCTGGTGCTTTGCTGAGATACGGCACCCCAAGCCACCAGGAAGTCACATTAGGCAGAGAATTGGTCTTCTAAGAAGAAGAGGCTATTTCAGTCTTGAGAGCTTACGAACATTTGGACAATAGCTTTTAATTATTTGTCATTTCAGACAGACAATTTCATTTTTTCTGAGGATACCCTGTTGCTTTTGGCCAAATTAAACCATATCCCAGTGAAGTGAGTGGTGGTGCACAATTGTTCTGTCTTTCTTAAGACCCAGACTTCAAAAATGTAGAAAGATTGTTACGGCTGTTGTGCTGGTCATTTACCTGTTGTGTCTCCACTCCAGACGACCCTTCTAAAAACTGTTCTGTGATGATGCAAACTACATTTTCTAAACTCTCAACTAAATTCCCAAATTACACGAAGTCTATAAATTATGTTTCCCAAATTATTTTGCCAGCCAGCGTCCTGTTACTTTTCTGCCAGTGGGAGATACCAAAAGGAGATCTTAAGAGAGAAGCGGGGCGGGGGGGGGGGGGGGGCGGCGCCTGGGTGGCTCAGTTGGTTAAGCGACTGCCTTCGGCTCAGGTCATGATCCTGGAGTCCCAGGATCGAGTCCCAGGATCGAGTCCCACATCGGGCTCCCTGCTCAGCGGGGAGTCTGCTTCTCCCTCTGACCTTCCCCCTTCTCATGTGCTCTCTCTCATTCTCTCTCTCTCAAATAAATAAATAAAATCTTTAAAAAAAAAAGAGAGAGAGAGAAGGGGGGAAATACTTCCTTCCTCTTTCCAATTCTTGTCAGCGTTATATCCCCAGCAGAGTATCACTCCCGTGCCTCCAGACAAACTTAGCACTTAAGGTGGCAGCTGGGTTCTAGCCCTTGAAAATACCCATGCCAGCCTTTGCTTCCACTGAGTCTGATCTCAGCATTGCGGTGCCCCATAGAGGCCTGAATGTGATTCGGGAAGCCTTACATTTCCATTGTCCATTCTGAGAAGTAAACTCCTCTTTCAAGTCTCTCGATTCCGGATATCCTATCTCTTTCTTTCCTTCAACCCTAAGAGTGAGAGCTACTCTTTATAGTTACTAATATCTATGGCCTTCTTTTTGACATCTTCTTTTGGTCCCACTAATCTTTGAATATCTATATATCAGCTTCTGTGTTATGTTAACTCTAAAATAGCTAGTGCAATCCCTGGGTTTTGTTTCGTTTATTGTTGGACTGGACCCTGTCTGATACAGCTGGTATATTATTGTATAAAGTTAAAATCAGGATAATATAATTATTATCTGAGAACCAGCAAGACCTTTCCGTGGTGTTCAAGGGGATAAAACCATCACAATGTACTGTGTAGGCTAACACCTGTTTTACATTTCCTCCCAAATTCCAGAGGAAAACAATCATGTAGAAAATTAGAAGAAATAATCCATTCATGCTTGGACATGTTGAAGAGAGAGTAAGAGGAAATAGATATCTTCTGGGCGAGAAATACCCTGGGGGAATCAGCCCTGAAACCTTGAGCCTTTGTTTAAATGTGGCATGGTGCTTGATCAACCTGAATTGACTTGAAGCTCTAAGTGTTGATGAAACCACCTTGTAAAACTGTCCCTGAGGATGACTTCTGGGACTAGTGGGTTTGGGTCTTCCATGGAGCCAACTATATAGGGCTGGGAAAGGTTGAGGCAGGGGGGCAATTAAAACACACATACATAAAAATTAGCAAATGGGACTGGCAATTCCAAGGTACCAAATGTTGCTGGTTCATGAAAACAAATTCCAAGTCTCTTTCTTTTACTATTATTAATTTCAGGTCTTCCTAGATTTGGAATATTTGAATTAACTCTCTAAGATACAGTCAAGCACTTTTTCAACACCTTGTATATTTAGCAGATATATATTTCTTTTTAAAGATTTTATTTACTTATTTATTTTAGAGGGAGGGAGAGCAAGTGAGGGGGAGGAACAGAGGGAGAGAGATAAGCAGACACCACACTGAGCACGGAGCCCCACGCAGGGCCAGATCCCGCAACCCTGAGATCAGGACCTTAGCTGAAATCTTGTCAATCAACTGACTGACCACCTGACTGAGTGGCTCAATCAACTGACTGAGCCACCTAGATGTCCTGCGGATATACATATTTCTGAAGTATGATTCAATTCCTGCACCTACTAGCACCAAAGCTTTTATTCGTTCCTATGCCCCCGCAAGAATATGGTTTTGTATATGAGTCACATTAACTACAATAGGTTGTAAGATCTTGAGGGCAAGGCAGGCAGCACCTATCAAAAGTGTTTTTTAATAGGTATCTTTCCATACATCACAGCAATATTTTTGATCATGGAGTATACAATTTCCATCAGAATTATCCCCATGCTTGTTTAAAATGCAGATTATAGAATTCCACGCCAAAATATTGAATCAACAGTTCCATGGGTAGAGCCCAGAAATTTTATTTAGCAAGCATAATAAATAATAATTATTCCCAATAAAGCTTGAGAACAACTGCCTCACAGTCCTTACAAACAATGCCTCCAAACATTTGACATTTAATGAATGTGTTCTGAATTACATGAATGGATATGAGTATAATCTACATGTCTCTGAGACACATCTTAATTAACATTAAAACCCAGGTTTTTTAATAAATTGAAAATATTGACATTAATTTTAGTCAAGAATATTAACTGGAAATCAAAATGAATATAAATATGTTCACACTCAAAAGACCATAGCTGTTAAATATAGAATACATTTGGTAAGCATAGTTTTCTTTGACAACTATCAGTATTTGTGAATTATATGAATAACTTTCATATCTTCACACAGTAGAGAACTGAGGAGTTTTTGCATTAGCTTAATGTGGTATTTTGAGTGAAAATTAATAAATCAAAAGTAATTATTTGAGTGCTAATTGTTAAATTGGAGTGTGAAGTACTGAATTTAAGAGTGTAATTTTCTAGATTAATGTGTAATGTCTCAATTTTGGAAGAGATGCATTAACGCAGTTTGTGTTGCTGGGGGGTATCTTTTTGGTTTATTATGGTTGACTTCCTCTAATTTCCTTATAATTCTAATGTTTCATGCTGAATTTTAAAAATATAAATAATTATGTTTATTAAGTAATATATATAATTATTTTTAGTTGGTACAATTTTGCAAAATAATACAGATTTTCTATCGTAGCATTTCTCAGAGAAATTACTTAGTCTCACCTTTATGATAAAACCACATTTGATGGAGTCTAATTTTTTTTCCCAAAATCTAAATTACATTATGGAGCTCATAGGGGAATAGCATGACACTAATTTAATACAAATTTTGAACTCCAAATTAAATTTGAGTCACTAATTACTTCTTCTTTATACTCCCAGCCCATAAAACCAGTCTTTTCTTTGATGTTAACCCCTTACCTCTCAATCCATCTATCCACTCATTTATTCATTCAACTCATTCTGTGCTAGTCACTATGCAAATTTCTGCCCCTGGGGAATACAGATGAGTAATTAGGAAATTACAGTGCAGTATGAAGGAATTTATTTGTGGGAAAACAGATCTTATGGGAGCATAAAGGAAAGCTATCTTATACCATCTTAGGGATTATAGGAAATTTTCTCAAAGGAATTGAAATATAATCTGCTGCTGAAGAAACAGTTATTAATAGGGTTATAAATAGCCAGGAGAATAATCCTTACAGGATGAGGAAGCAGGAGCAGAAACATGATAACTGGAAAAGCTGAGGATCATTAGAAAACTGCATGGAATCCCAGAATGCTGTAATATACAATGTAGCCTGAGGATTGGCATAAACTAACGAATCACTTACCCATAATATGCTATGCCAAAAGTCAGTTCATTGATCAATTTGCACTCTAGAAAGAGCTCTGTAATTGCAGTGTTAAAAATGCATCTGGAGAGAGTTGTTAATGCAGTAATAGAGGTATGATATGTTGATGACATAAATGAAAGTCAAATATTTTTTTTTCTTGTTGTGATTTCTCCACCTCTTCAAGTGAACTTGGTCGCTACTTTATCTGCTAACTTAACGCTTATACATATTTATATTATTACACTGTAGTTTATTCATTTATGTTTTATTTCTTCTTAGACCCTGAGTTTCTAAAAACGGTACCCATGTCCATCTTTATATCCTTGGAATTACATATAGTGCATGAGTAAAGATGTTCAGAAAATCTTTGTTGAGTTAATGTATGAGTACATGAATAAGTGAAGAAAAGTATTTTGAAGTCATCATGGGGAGTATAGTAATATAAAGCCATACAAGAATAAAATGGGAGTAGGAAGAACAAAAGTTATGGAAAGAAATGGGAAAGTTATGATGTATATGATAAAGATTAACTGAATTTTCCTACTGAATATTTCTACTGACTATTTCATTTCCTCAACATGCAGATCATCCAGGCTACTATCACACACTTTGTAGGGTTTATTGTATTTCAGAAGCTGTCGATGTCTTTGAAGATAACTTGTCATCACTGCATGATGTTCCTATATGTAGGTTCAGCAAAACATGCTCAAGATCAGTGAACAATGGCAAGAATAGTAAGAATAGTAAAAATGTTCTATTTCAAAGGTGAAGTTTACTTACACAAATAAATGCATTCTTACTCTATGGTCGAGGAATCCCACTCCTTCATAGTTACTCAAAAGAATTGAAAATTTGCATCCACATAAAAACCTGTACATGTATGTTCTTAACAGCTTTCTTAATAATAGCCAAAACTCAGAAGTAGCCAAGATGTCCTTCAGCAGGTGAATGGATAAACTGGTACATCTGGAAAATGGAATATTATTCAATGCTAAAAAGAAATGAGCTAATAAGTAATGAAAAGACATGGAGGAATATTACATTCATATTACTGAGTAAAAGAAGCCAATCTGAAAAGGCTACATACTATATGATTCCAGCTTGTGAGATGGGCAATAAGCAAATTAGAGAGACAGTAAAAAGATCAGGGTTTAGGGGAAGGGAGGGAAAAACTGATGGAGCACAGAGGGTTTTTAGGGCAGTGAAAATACTGTACATGATACCAAAATGATGGAAACGTGTCATTATACATTTGTCTAAACCCATAGAATGTATAATACCAAGAGTGAACGCTGGCATAAACTATGGATTTGGGGTGATAATGATGTGTCAATCAATGTAGGTTCATCAGTCATTGCATGTGTACCCATCTGGTGGGGGATGTTAATAATGGGGGAGGTTGTGTGTGGGGGCCAGGGGCATATGCACAATCTCTATATTTCCTGCTCAGTTTTGCTGTGAAAGTAAAACTGCTCAAAAAAAAAAAAAATAACGTCTGTTAATTATTAAAAGGTCACATTTGTTGTTTACCAAATGCAAATATAAAATGGATATTTAAAATTCCTATAATAACAATAATAATTCTTAATAGCTAACTGACATCATAAAAACAATAGTTAATATTTATTTAGTGTTACTCAATGACAGAGCCCAGGTCTATTCTGGGTATTTTCTATGTATTAACTTATTTAACCTTAAAACTCTATGTGATACATATTATTGTATTTTTCTGGTTTGGCACCAGTACTTGAGTTCTTTGCCCAAGGTCACAATAGTTTCAGTTAGCGTGCAGCAGAGCCAGAATTGGAGCCAGGCAATAGAACTTCAAACAAGAATAACAGAATAGTCTCAGTATATTGTGCATGAGTAACTCCATGCCATATTTTTAAATTTTAAATAATTTTAAATTTTGCTTATATGGGTAAAATTGAAAATCACCAAAAAGAGGAGAAGTGTCTTTGGAAAGGACATTTCTAAATATTGGTCTAAATACCTGAAGAAGCAAGTTAAAAATTAGTGTTCATTTATATGCTTTCATATACAGCAAGGATTTATTCTGTGGTGCTTTTGAAAGGACCACAAATGTATGGAACTTTAGAGTTAATGATAGGCTTTATGGAAGAGGTACTCTGGACAATATATTAAGTAACATTAGTTCTAATTATGGTTCTATCACTAATGTCCAGGGGCCTTGAATAAATCTTGGATCTCATTTGCCTACCATATAAAAACAAGGGATTTGGACAAGATGTTCCCAAATTCCATATTATCTTTCAAATTCTATGTCTCAGAGAAGGGCATATTTTTAAATATTGGTCATTACTTAGAAAATGTCTCAGGTATAATTGATTTTGTTGAAAGCCCTTCTTGCTAGGATAAAACCCACCAGATAAAGACCACCTGAGAAGCTTTCATTGTCAAACAAAGTTAGGTTTATTAATTTGCTGCTTCAAGCGAGACAGTGCACCAAAAGAACTGTGAGACAGCTCAACAAGAGAGCACTGTGATGGGCTATTTATAGCTTTGTGATTGTGAAGGTCCATTTATAGCCTCACGCAGGTTCCTCTAAGGAGGAACCTGAAAGAACAGGTCAGCCCTACATTGGCTGTGGTCATGAGGGGAGGGCTCTTTAACACTGGGTATCACAATCATTTTTGGGCAGGAGATGAGAGAAATCAAACTTGTGAAATCATTGGTAAAAAAAAAAGGCAAGAATTACGTGTGTGATCTTGGCCACTTTCTATTAGAAACATTGTTTTAGTTTCTGTTAGGATCATCATAGTCTACTCTTTACCCAAAATGATGCGAATAAGACAAGGTAACTGAGATACACACACACACACACAGGTCTGAAGAGTGAAATTTCCTTTTATAATGACTAACGGAATTTTTGATAGGGAAAGTAATATATATACAGTTGTTTTTTCCCATAGTTAAGTGTGTGGTTTGTGTTCTATGAAAACATCTTCCATCCAGTACCCTACAATATTGACTATTCTATTAAAGAGGTAAAAATGAATTGAAGCTATCCTGCTGAGAAATAGTAATAATTCATTGTAACCCAGATGCTAACAGGTGATATTTCATAATCAGTATTGCATTACTTAAATGTTCGTCATTGTCCGGGCATTGAAGTGGAGAGAGAGAAGTTTTTTTGATAACAAAATATCCCATATGGTTATTAACATTGGGGAGAAAAAGGATCCAAATTGCAAATGATATAAAAATTCAAATACCATAGTGTTCTCAAATGCAATGAGTAAAAGCAAGGCAAATGAGTAAAAGCAAGAAATAGCCTTGAGAGAAAGAGACCTAGAAAAGGGAACAGTAGTAACAATGTATGAAGATATGTTATACAAATGATATTTTCTGTTTTCCCCTTCCTTTGAATAAAGTAAATGGTTTTAAGAGAAGCAACAGGAATCAGGGCTAAGAACAGAGGAAAATAAATTTTGACTTTAAAGACTCTGACCTGCAGAAATAGATTTGGAGGGCAGATGAAGCATTTCTTTCCTTGGGTTGAGTGGACGACAGAACCAGACAGCTGGTAACCTGTATTTGATGGACTCAGCCCTGCCTCTGGACACAAGGGCTTCCAGATCCCATGCTGCTGTCATCTGAATCATGTGGATTACCAGAGCCCCAAGCCTTTTAGAAAAGGTCAACTGTTGTTTTAAATTGACTTCTTAGCTCAATTTAATTTTATTCATTTTAGTTCAACTTCAGCTTTTACTGTCAATTAGGACCAAGAGATAACAGCCCAACAGAAAAAAAAGAAAAAGAAAAAGAAAAAAATACACTTTTGGTCTCAAACAGGAAGGCTTGTACTTGAAAGTGCCATGTCATTAGGTAGATCCAAGAAAGAGGTCCAAACCTTGGGCGATTCTCTAATCTCCCAGTATGTGACGAGGCGAACAATAGGATAGTTGTCTCCTGGTTCTGCTCAAGCCTGATTCAATGGATTTGCATTTGCAGGGTGTCTATAGTTTCTTCTCTCCAGTCATGGTCCTGATAAGGAGCTGCTAGTTCCAACATGGAAGACTGAATTTCTAGACGGAGAATTGATCCTGGGCCATGGGTCAAAGATAGCCAAGTCCCCTTGAAGAATTTCCAAATGACCTTCCCTCTTAGGTGTCTTCAGTTTCTATTTTTAAAGAACCTATTTCACCTCAAAACCATGTTTAAATATCTTTGAAGTTCAAAAATTCACATTCCTCCATGATGCATTTCCTTTATGCAGAAATCTTTCATTTAGTTAAGGACTTTTATGTCAAAAATAGTGTTCGAAGAAATGACTAAAAGAGAGCAAAAAGGGAAATCATTAAGATCAAACACTGGTATTTGAAGATGAACTTTGAAAAGTATACACCCTCAAATATAGAATAAACTTTGAATTTCTTACCTTATGTTCTGTATTAGGCTGAAGTTTTTGTCTGCATCCTTTTTTTCTTTTGGGATGTCAAAAGACACATAAAATTCAGTCTGCCTTCTAGGGGTTTTTTTTGCCCAGGAAGCAGTTAAATATAAGACTTAAATCGAGTCATCCATAATAGTTATGAAGAAAAGGAGCACATTCATTTCATAATTTGAAACAGCATACTTGTCATTAGTGGGAAAAAATCAAAAGCTTCTTATTAAGAAGTACATTATGTTTACTTGGTTTAGGCTATGGACATATGGCAATCTGCTACTTGAGTGTTTATTTTTTAACATTTTGGAAGGTTGGCTTATAAACATGATTGGAGGCATTTTTTCTTATTATAAGATATTCCTTTTTAATTGTAAGTTTTAATAATATGTTCCTCTGGCCTTTATTCTTGGGTCATAGTCAACATCATGAAATATTACAATGGAGATAACATCAAGAGAAATTTTTCAAATAAATCTTCCACCGTAGGACTATTTCCAGGAAAATGATTGAGTGACTGCTTATATTTAAAGTTATGTTTGAAAGTTTTTCTGTCTTGAATTTCTAATGCCCTACAAAAATTCATGCATAAATGGTGGGGCTGAGTATTAATTTCAGGATATTATCAAAGATTTGTATTCTAATGATGGTAATTATATTTCTTTTAAGATTTTACTTCCTATATCCACAAAGCAAGATTTTCTATTAATAGAGAATATTTAACTACCAACGATCCCATAGTTTCACATGTAAGTTTCTGTCAGAAGCAGTTGTTTTCCAAAATCAGAGTTAGCAATAGTCTTCTGATGAATTGTATTTCTCTATTTTCCTTAGATGTGAAATAAGAATAAAGGGATACACATGTAGCGGGAGAGACAATAGTAGAAATTTTCAAATTATAAAACATATTTTTAAGTCATTTAAACTTAATTTTTAAAAAAGATTTATTTATTTATTTATTTATTTATTTATTTATTTATTTATTTATT